>NW_020224930.1:13306-45956 GCF_003070985.1 Temnothorax curvispinosus | reverse complement strand
CGGCAACCACGTGCTCCGATTTCGAAACGCAACCGCGCGGTAGGACTTCCTATTGACATATACATCATCAACATCAGCTGATCTCTTGATAACCTTAACGTCTGGCCGATATACACCAGTAGTTTCGTGTTATCGTCTCGGCTCGACCGAACCGATCATCGTCGAGAGAACCGAGTGCAGCGCGCAGCAAATCGTGGGACTGATCCATCGTCCTGTCGCATGTGTCGTCGTTCGAAGCATGTCCACTCCGGCAGAGATGACGGAGACCCTGACGGCGCAGGTGAGCGAGCTGCAGGCACTGCAGTCCGTCTATCCGAGCGAGCTGACTGTGGCGGACTATGGGGTTTTGGCTGACATCAACGAGTACATCGAGTGCCCCGACCGGGACCCACCGCGATGGCTGGAGTACGCTATCGCGGTCCCGTTGAACGGTGTAATATAACATTTACTTATGACATAACGTTGCCACGGTGTGTGCGCCTTTAACCATTTACTTCATTGTTGTCCAAATTTTTCTTCTACATATGCCAGCCACATATGTTGCATCATTAACATGTTGCTCGTGCCACTAGGGGAGTATCGAGCTACTGGTGAACTTGCCGACCAACTACCCGAAGGAGCAGCCCGAAGTGTATGCGAGAGGCTCTTGCTTGGACCGAACGCAGCAGGCGCTGCTGAACAAGGAACTCTCCGTCCTCGTCAAGGCCCAAGAGGCGGGCGAGCCTTGCATCTATACCCTGATATCGTGGCTGCAGGACAACGCCGATACTTATCTCGAGGCTTCCGTGCGTAATCAAACGGTTAAGCACAGCGACGCGAGTAAAAGCGGCACGGAAGATCGGGTGCCGGCGGTCTTCTCCAGATATTGGATCTACAGTCATCACATATACGGCAAGTCGAAGAGACAGGACGTGGCTAGCTTGGCGAAAGAGAACTCCATCACGGGATTCTGCTTGGCCGGCAAACCGGGGATAATTTGTATGGAGGGAAGTCTGGAAGATTGCGACTACTGCTGGCAGAGAGTAACGTCAACAATGATCTCTTCCGTATCTTAATATTTAATATAATAATGTCTCACACCTGTACAATTCTTTTGCAGATCAGGTCTATGAACTGGCACAGGATATTAATAAAATTATTGGAGAAAGAGGAGGACTGCAACGATGTGGACAGAATGCGCAAATTCACGGACTTCCAAGAAATCTCCTTTCCCACTACTGAGCGTCACAACGACATGGGTCAACTTCTCAAATACCTAACCGATCGCGATTGCCAGCACGCGTTCAAGGAGCTTTTTGGAATAGAAGGGAAATTCAGCAAATTTTCGGATTGATAAAATTATATAAAAGTAGCAGCGTTAAACATATATCTTGTCTAATTTCTATCAATCTCACGGGATTTTTGTACGAATGATACGTGTGAAATGTTTTGCTCACCTCTACTGCGCTCATTCGGAAGGTCCCTCTTTTGGCGCTTGATTTTCTGACGGATCGCTTCGGTCGTATCATTCATATATTTCGCAATTTCGTTGTTAATATTATTCAAAGTGTCATTATTTAATGGATCGTACGCTAAAAATGTTTCAGAAATAAGGACGGTAATTTTTATAATATTCAAGTACCAGATAATTAATATTTTACCATTACTGAGATTTTTGAAGTATGCCCTCGTTCGATCGAGTATCGCGTATATATCTTCCTTTGAATAAGGGGAATGTTCGCACTGTGTCACGCATATTAGCGTGAAAATCAAGAGGGGCTCTCGTAACATATTCACACAAAGTAATTTCTCAAAGCTACCGATCACGACTGATTCACAACGCGAGAGCTCGCCCGACCTTCCGTGCCGCTTTTGCTCATGTCGCTGTGCTCAACCGTTTGATTACACACGGAAGCTTCGAGACAGTGTATTGTGTTTACAGTTTTTCTGTACATAGTTCCTACCTTTCCGCATTCCAGTCTGTAACAGGTATACATAAACGCCAATATAACTCTCACTGTGTATGTACATTTGCAGGAAGCCTCAGAATTTCTCATTTACATTTACACTTCAGTAAATAGAATAATCAATTTATTCTTAACAAGTGAATAATAAAATAAATTGAGCAAAATAAGTGATTGAGAATGAAAGAGTTTGTAAATATGTCGAATTGAATGTTGATGATAATAAAATTTTATTTTATTATATATATATATATAACTTATGTATGTTCAGAAAGTTCAATTTACAAATCTTATCTAATAGTGGCGTAGCGTAAAAATTCATTGGTAAGAAATTGCCCTGGGATGTAAGGCGCCGGCGGGCCAAGAATATCTTGCGCGGGGCTGTGGATCTTGATCTGCCTCATATGGGTGTCCCTGCCGTTTTGATGATTACTGATGACCGCTATTTGAATCATGAATGTCCTAATAGGCCGATCGTTGATGTTCTTAATGGGGATCACTATCCATCCGCTCGGCTCGTTCAGGTCCATCACCTCTACCTCCTGCAGATCGTTAAAGTTGGTCCCAGCTCTGATGCTTATCCTGCGAATTAGCCAGAACGCGTGTGTCAATAACGGCCAGTGGTACGCTCGCCGGTATCCCTGGTATTATCAAGTAACAGAAGATTATCTCCACACCTGTTTGGAGTGTAGCTCTCGTCCAGCTTGTAATCTGTATAGATGCATATGTCGCGAATGGTCGTCTTCCTCTTGAACTGTATGTTCACCAGGTGTGGCAGCTGTCCGTCCGACTGCCAGTACGTCTCCGTGATATCGTCGCGAAGCTGGTCCACGCCGAAACCCGGTTTACAGCTGGACAAGCTCCAGATCGCGTAGTTCCCAACCTCTCGTACTCGGCCGGTCAGCTGCTCCTGCACGGGATCTATCTCTCCTGCAGCAAATGACTTTTATACAGGAGACGTCTCAATTGTAGATTTATCATTGATTGAATCGGTCGTGACGAAAAGTATCGAAGAAACCGCGATGTTTGTATACTCACCGCTGTTATTAGCCTTGTTGCTCATTGTTAGGCTTAGGTTAGGCTCCTTCGGACCGTTGTTCTAGCGTTGCCTCGCGTTATTGCGTTATTTTAACGTCTTTCCGACACTCGCCGGAATATTATGCAAGATAACAGCAGGCCACACGACTCCCGGATACATTACAACGCTATTTCGAATTCTCAGCGAAACTTCTACCATCGCGCATCTTCGACTCGAGTGAAAACAACAGAGAACTATAACCACTCTCCAATGTCTCCAATTCGGCGTCTCCCGTTTCGAGTTGTTCCGAGTTCGACGCGCCGAGCAAGAGAGAGAACGCCATTCCCTCCTTCTCCGACTCACAATTGTCAGCTAATTGCAACCGAGGGTTTCCCTGTTTCCTTGTTTTACTTTTTCGTTTATCATCGTCCTTATATCGATGGACGTTTTAAATTTTTCCGCGACTCGGTGATTTCGGGGAACTGATGGGCTCCGCGCGTCGGAGATATATCGATACTTCTCGAACTTCGGGTTCAAAATCAATTTAAAGTTCGATTTGATTTCGAATCTGGCGGTCGCATGCGCGGAATAAATAATTTGAAATTCAATTTGCATAAATGAGATAAAAATTCAGCGCGCGAAAGATATTGCGCCCTTATCGATGGACATTTTGATTTTTATCGCAATTTTGAGGAAACCGGTTTGTTGTGCCACGCGTTGTCATGGTTAAATCGATCGTGGTATTATATCACTTTACCGCCGCAGTATATCTATCTCTCCGTTGCTACTCTTTGCGCCGAGACTCGCGGGATTCACGAAATTGACGTACTAATGTAAAAACAAAAAAGATACACGATGGTAATTTGAGCTGAGTTGACTTTGTCAAGACAAATTCCAAGATCAGGCCGCGATGACGTTGGCGCTATCGAGGGTAGATTACACGACGGTGGGAGTCACCTCACGTGGCACAACCATCATATTTCCGCCTAACGAGGCAACGAGGCAACCGCAAAAATTCGCCGTTGCAGATCACGACGGCGTGCTGCATATTTATGGTATAAATATATATATCCTCACATTTCGTTGCGATTCACAGATCCTAACGAATGAATAGTAATTAATTAATAAACAAATGATTTAATATTAATTCATAATGAATTAATTACTCTGATGACGATGTTAGTCGTGATAAATATGAAAAAAGACTTTAATATGGTAATTGTCTTTGAAAAATGTTTAGATATTAATGCCTCTATTGAGACAAATATTATAAGACGAGATATGAAGAAATAATATACAAGATTATTCCTTTCTTGGCAGGCATGAAAAGGGGGGAGCTGCAATTGTCGTTTAAATCCTTGCCCGGCCCAAAAATCCAGAGAATAGTCCTTGGTGGCTCGATAGGTATGGTGAAGGACAAGATTTTCATTGCGTATGGTAGCTCCGTGAAGGGATTCACGAGAAAGGGCAAGCTGTTCTTAGAGTTCGATACCAGCCTTATAGATCCCATTTCCGCGATGTAAGTTCGCTCACGCTTAGCTCACACACCGCACGAATGATACCTTCGACGTGCTTCGTAATCCCCCGTTACCGCGTTTATCATTACGAAGTGTCCCCAACATAGGTACGTCCTCGGTCCTGATCTCGCGGCGTGCGCGCGTGATCTTTATCACCGATACCGAGACTGCAAGGACGCCGATTCGTATTTGACTGGAGAAACCTTGCACGACGTCGTGCTCTTGCCCGGAGATGGCAACGTGATGTACGCTATTCTAGCCTGTGCGGACTGTGCGGTAAGACATCGGGATAGATTTTATATAGAGCATGGATTCGAGGATCCGTCCGGAAAGCATCTTTCAGACTCCAGTCAAGAAGTGCGGTAGTCTCAGCTGAAGAAGCTGTATCTTTAAGAAAACAACGGTCGGTTACTTGATTCCGTTTCTATTCTTAAAAATTACCTTGAATATTTTCATGATTTTACCTGGAATATATCTTTTCATTCTTGCAAAGTTTCTGCAATTTAAGTCTTTTATTTCACTTCTGAACAGAAATTCACGGAGATTCGAGGATGGAGTTGTTATTTTTCAGAAATGCGTCTTTTTTGTAGCTGATTCATTCAATGCAGTTCTGCTTTCCAGGTGCGCGTTTTGCATGGCACAAGTAGTCCAACAGTCCTAAGATTGCCGAGCGCTCCTACGGTGCTTTCCATATACAGGTATTATTAATCATTTACCCATTGCATTTCAAGTGAATTATTTTGTGTTATTCATCCCATAATTCAGAGAGGGAGAGATATACTCGAGGGACCGCGTCTTGGTCGGTACCGCGGACGGTAGAGTCGGACTACTGATCCTCCAGGGCAACAAGACCCTCCGAGTCACCTGGCTGCTGACTTCGACGGGCTCGGAAATCACCTCGTTGGATACTCATCAGTTACAAGACGGTATAGATATCCTCATTGGTCGACAAGACGGAGGCGTCGAGGTGTACACGTTTCCCGACGAGGACGTATCGTCCACTCTGCGTTATCACTACGTGAGTAACGATAGCCGCATTCATAATTTTCACCGAATTAAATCATGCTAGTTCGGATATGTATCATTACAGAACGCCGGTGAAAGCATTAGTACAGTCGTGGGCGGAATAATCGGCGTCGCCAATTACCCTGAGGTTCTCGTCACGACTTACTCGGGCCGAGTATTCGGATTGACCACCAGTCCTCCTGGTCTGCTAGAAGCGGGACAGAGCGACGTCGGATTGGCCAGGCTGAAGTTGGAGATACAACAACTGCAGGAGAAGCTCAACGAGGAGAAGGAGTCGTCCAATTTCATGCCGGACCCTCTGGCACCTTTGATATTGGCAGTGAATCATAAGTAACTGTACACAAATTATTTCTACAAATATAAAACTGATTAATCGGGATTGAAGTTGCAACTGAAACCAATTCACAGAATGGTGCTGCACAAAGAAGACGCTTCGTATTGCCTGTCCGTAGAACTAGACGCGTCAATCGACAATATTCTAATACAATCCGATACGCCCGTCGACCTGCTGGAGACGGAGAGCAATAGCGCGGTGGTCAGCTTGTCCGCTTGCGATCCTAGAGAGGGCAATTTTGTTCTTGCCACTTATCGATGCCAAGTATACAATATACGCGATTCTCTGAAACGATACAGAATCTTTTTGAATTTTAATAATATATCTCTAAGAGTATGAGCTTTTTACGAAATATAATTTACAAATAGATCAATACGAATCGTCTGGAAATGCGACTGAGATCCATCGAGGGTCAGGCGGGTACCTTGCAGATCTACGTAACGTCTCAGGTATTTTACACGTCGCTTTTCGCATCCTATGTAGGTATATTCACGTTGTTAACGTCTATAATAATTCTCAGATACAGCCGAAGCGTTGCCGTAAAATCTCAGTTCCTATTTACGCCTTATCTCTGCACGTCAGGCAACACGATGATGATGACACCGCGTCCAGTGGTCCGTTTAATGAATTGAAACTAAACGGCAATTTCACTATTGCCGAGGTACGTTTCTTTGTTCTGTTAATCTTGTTATGAGAGAAACGGTTTTCCATGTTCTTTGTGGATCTTCTCTCTAGATGCACGCGTGGCTCTCTTTAGCGTTGCCCGATGTGCCCGAAAGACCTCATATCCACGAGGGTGAAGCTGTTTTAGTGTATATCTCGTCCTTCATCGGAACGGTCCTCAAATGCAAATACAAGTAAGTTTATAACGTAAAATCAGACATGCAGTCGTCATTAATCTTTTGCTAAACTGCAGGAAAGGGAGCGCGCTTTTTCTCGGCGAGAATATATCCACCATCATAATTCTCCGAGATATCTTGACGAAGGAAGCGACGAAACGAAAGATGAAGCTAGACGTGTTCTGCGGTAATTTATCGATAATTATTGCATTTCTCTTCGAAGACGCAAAACGATCGCAAACGTAAATCTTTCCGCAGAAGTAGCAGAGGGAAGTGTATCTAGAGTCTTGGAATTAATTCTCCCGCGGCTGAACGCGGCCTACGATTTAATTCAGAAGATAAAAATTCTGGACGCTCTCGGAGAATGGGAACTCCAATCCAATCCGAGGGAGAACTTATGTTCCGAGTACCAAGAGCTGTTGGAGAAGGAGACGGAGATTAGATCGCTCATGGCGAAGGACACCGAAATCCTGAACAGACTGCACGCTATCATTACCGACTTATACGTAGATTGGGAACGAGCAAAGCGATCTCGAAGGTAAAGATGGCGACTTTTTATCGTGGCCTAATTCTAACAATACGTTTCGTGTAATAGGATTAGTAGCATTGAGGCTACGGCGAAGTTAAAAGATGCCCTCGAATCCAGGGATTTGGCTACCATCTTGCAAATTTTCATCGGTAAAGCCGACGTAAGCGTGCCGACTCTAATACCCGCTGCTATTTAGATTCGGAGATTGCGAATGAAGTGGACCAATGTATTTCTATAAACACGTTGAAGTAAAAAATATATTTCTTAACGTCAATTCACGATATATATAAACCGCTAAATTGTACAATTACACTATTGTACAATCCTAAGTTTTAAAAATGTACAATATTACGATTAATGTTAATTACAGTATAATGCGCATTTTTGTGTGTGTGTATGTATATATATATATGATATTGTTTCTTCATGAATCTTGGAACTATTGCAATACAATTTAGTTCTCTACTCAACCTCATACAAATTACTTACTCGCTCTTAAAAACTGGAAAGTATGTTACGCATTATCTATGTCGCAGAGATTTCGTTATTCTTTTTTTTTTTTGCAAAGTTCCAGGGAATCCACAAAAAACTGGGATATTGTGGAATGAATAAAAATTATTGATATAAATATAAATAAAATTTATAAATATAAAAATTTATATAATTATATTTATATTTATAAGATAATTCATAATATATTTATAAATTTTTATAGATACAAATGAGTAAAAAGTTTAACTCACGATTTCACTGACAGAATCTAGGATTTTGCATGTGAAATTTTTATTCCACAATATCCGTTTTTTATGGATTGTCTTGGAATTTTACAAAAAAAAACCTAATTGCAAAAAATCCTTGCAACATCTAGGCAGTGTTAATGCAGTTTACTTGCCAAATCTTAAATTGGCATTTATCTCCGGTTGTTTGCTTTCGAATAAAAACAATGCCTTCTAGATCTTACAATACTTATAAAATTATACTTGCACGTAATTTCTTATTTCAAAATAAGTTATAATCGAATACGCCTGATATTCTGTTATAAAATTAATTTCATAAAACGTAATCTTTGCATTACAAACCGATTTTGAATGCCGATATTCCATAAATGATCAATCTTGTCGTTCAGTAAAATATGTTTTCTTCTCTTAAAACTTCCAAAATTACATGAAAAAATATGGCCTGCAAAAACATAATAGATTAGTCGAAAGAGATCTTTTACTATCGATCGAGTCTTCATCGAGATATAATTGATTCTACTCACATATTATCAGTCGGTCGCACAACCGCTTCCAGAGGATCTCTGTCTTCAGTTACAGTATCCGCTGTGGATGTCACGGTGTATTCCAAGTTTTGTCCTGTATGTGGCAAAATGCTTTCCGGATTGTCATCCGGCGGGACGATTTCTACAACACCCGTCGCTTCGACCTCCAGTTTCAGATCTCTCACGAGATCCTGGATCGTTTTTGCCTGCGCTCCTTTATCGCCCACCAACTCCTCCGTGTTCTTCCCCGTCAGGATTCTGTTCAGCGACTGCTTGTCATTCGTTTTCGTTCGGGAGTGCGTCTGCATATGTCTCTTCATGTCACTTCGTACTCTGAACGGCTTGCCGCACACCTCGCACGGATGCGGCTTCTCGCCGGTGTGTATGCGTCGATGGTTCTGCAAGTAGCTGCTCGCGCGGAACGTTTTGTTGCAGTAGTCGCAGCGGTAATTCTTCTCACCGGTGTGGATACGCCTGTGTACGATCAATGAATATTTCCGAGCGAACTGCTTGGAGCAAAATTCACACTGATAATGCTTCTGCTCCGAATGGATACTCGTCGAATGATACTTTAAGTCGCCCCATTGTCGAAAGTGTCGCCCGCATTCCTCGCATTTGTACGGTTTGTCGCCGCTATGAAGTCTTTTGTGTACCTGTCAGTCGCAACCAAATAGTTAGATTTTTATATATTGTTGGTAAAATTAAATATATCCCTTGCGCGAACAATGCAATCGATCCTTACCTTCAACGCGCTAGCGGCAAAGAAACGTTTACTACAGATATCGCATTGATGCGGCCGTTCCCCGCTGTGAGATCGCATGTGATAAACTAAGCTATTTTTATGGTGGAATGAACGATTGCACTGAGTACACGTTAATTCGTCACCTACAAGAGAATATCGTTTTTAAAATCCCTCTATCTTCAGCGCGTGTCGAAGAGTTTCCGGAGAAAAAAAATAGATTATACAAACTTGATTTTCGCGTTTTCGGTGATTTCTTTTTTTTGGCCGTTTGTGGAATGTCAGTCTTTGCCTTCTCGTCGGAACTTTTATTCTCGCTAACGGCCGGTGGTCTTATTTGTTGGTCCCTCTGTTGTACCTCTTCCGTGACACCGGTGATGGTCCATATAGTCGATTCGTTGTTCGCACTGGGTAACGGAGAGTTCGTATCGTCGTCGATATGCGCGCCAGTTTCTTCCACTGCAAGCGAAAAAAAAATCAATTACAATTGCATCGCAAAATTAAAAAAAAAAAATGTTAATGTCAAAGATGTTTTCTTACCTACGCCTCGAATACCCTCCATAAGATCTTCGGGTTCACTGAATTCCTCGATCACAGTATTGTCTAGAGTGTGTACTGTTTCCGGCACTGATATCGAGATATTAGTATTAGTCGCTTGAGCTATTCGCGTCTCCTGTTTTACCGGTTCGTAATGCACCTACAAAAATTATTCAATTATTCTTCATTTCGTAAAGATACATACGTATTAAAAGGGTCTAACTAGTCACTTTCGATGATGTATACCTTTAAATGCTCGAAGAACTTCAACTGACTGCTAAACTTCGAACTACACAATTCGCACTTGAAGACGTTAGCCTGAACCTCGCTAGTCAACTTAATCGTCGCATTATCTTGACTCGATTTGCTACTGTCCTTCCGCGCCGCGTTTTTCTTCGTCTGCTGTTGCTTCAGTTTACGAGGTATCCTCTTCTTGTGCGGCAGAGTTCTCTTGGGTCCGGACGCCGACGTGGCGTCCTCACTGCTTTCCGTGGAAACCTCAACGTCGTATTCGCTTTTAACGTTGATAAACTCCTGCTTTACGTTCTGCGTGATCCTCTTGAAGGGTTGCAGAGGTGGGTACACGGACGGAGCGGCGTTCGGTTCCGGCACCGCTTGAATGGCGTACGAATTCACTGGCGTCAGGGTCTCGAGGTGCGAAACGTCCGGTAGAGTCGGGTCCTCGTGCTGCGACTGGATGTGGAGCTGCTGCTGCTGTTGCTGCTGCTTCTGCTGCTGATGCAGCTGTACCGCGACCAGGGCCGCGGCGAGTCTACGGTCCTCCTGCATCACACAATTCACATTCTACGTGCAAGGTAAAAATATACAGTCATACGGGCATTAAGTAGCATATTACAACCTCTGTCAATTCGTGCGGCAGCAAGTCGTCCGCCTCGTAATACTGCGTGCCGGTGCCGTAGTCCGTGCCGACGCCGGCGTTGATCATGTCCACGACCATGCCCTCCGAGATTAGTTCGCCGTTCAGCGTCAGCAACGGCACCCCCTTGCTCAAGGACTCCCCGTCGGCCCTCTGGATGGTGATGTACTGAGTACCCTCCATTCCCTCCAGCAGCACGGCTTGCGCCTCCTCCGTTGTAACTTCCATAACTGAGTATTCTGGATGCAACGACTAGTATAAATTGTTCTTCTCACAAGCTTTCACCTATCTACAGATGCCAAACCTGGATCATAAAGAAGAGTACAAGTAAAACATCAATTTCCTTCGACTCTATGTGATTAATAGTAGTTCAAAGTTAAAACAGAATACAAAAATGTTAAAATTACTCATCAATCTCTTTCTATTGTTGTGTAACAATTTTAAAATCGTTCTCATGTGTAGTAATAGTAATTTTTGATTCACATCAACGAGAAAGTCTATATTTTACGAATTTACTGAAATATTATTGTCTACCACTGCAGTGGAATCCACACATTTTCTAAATCACACACAATACATTTTCAATACTATCCTCAACAATAAAATAACAAGTTTACCTAAAGTGCAAACTAGTCATTAATCCTTTTTTATCATTATTTGTGTGACATCACGCATTATTTTTATATTCCGTATATACACAGTGACAGTAACTTTTAATTAAGTCAACGAGAAAGTCTGTATTTTGCTTTTCACGCGCAATATAATAATCCTCAAACACTTTCACTACCAAGAGGCTTTTGTCAGCACTAAAATCATCGCGACTAAGATTAAACGATAGCCCGCCTTATCAGATAGCGGGCTCTAACGAGATAATACAATCTTTTTAGCGCTTCTATTCCAAGCGAAGTAAAATAAAAAGAAAGATAAAAGTGATTCAGTCCCGTAAATAGTATATCGGCACCGGGCGCGCCGGCGGAGTTTGAATTTGGCGGGGGGTGCGTACACTTGATCGACTTGACAGCGGGACCAAGGTCACTGCACCCGGACCAAACGCATCGGAAAATCACGGCCGCGCCTCATCGATACGCGCCGCGCGCGCCAGAACGCGCTCGTCCTCACCTCCGTTTAGCGTAATTCGCGCGCCCGGCCGGGCTCCTCGTCCTCGTGCCGCGGACCGCGGGCGACATAAACAAAGCGAAATATTGAAACACTGTAGGGCAAAATGTGACAACAGTGCTTGGCTCTTGACGCCATTAGACCGGAAGTACCCCTCCCACGCCGCCCGCGCAACGTCGGCCAACGTACGCGCGAGGGGGCGACGGAAATCCCTAGGGCGACCGTCGGCCGACGGCGGTGCCCCGCGATTTTTTCCGCTCGCCCGCGGGGCGGACGCGATCCGATTTCTCTCCCCTCGCGCGTCGCTTCTCGCTCGGAGAGAAAGCGAAAACGCGACGGCGCCGCGCGAGACTTCCCCGGGTCCGTTCCGCGACTCTCGGCGTCCCCGCGAGATATTTCTCGCCCGCACCTTGGCGATCCTGAGCCGCCCGCGGCTTCCCCCAAAGCGGCAGGGAGATGGGGTTGGGGGGCCAGGGGGGTGGCGACCTTCCGGTTTCCGATGGCCGTGCAAAATATTGCGAAATGTCAAATTAGCATACCCGCGGCGAGGTGCGTGTTGTGCGTGACTCCTCGGCGTTTCGGCGCGGCCGCGATCGTGCCGGCGGTCTACCGCGGCCGGTGACGGTTTGCGGCACTCGGCCGCCGACGAGACGTCGATTTACGTCGTCGTCGTCGTCGCTGCAAAACGGTGAGCCGCCCGCCGCGCACGTCATACCCGGACCGACGGCGGGACTGAAGGGGTTAAGGAGGAAGCCCGACACCTACGCTCTGTCACTCAGCTGATTCATTCCCCCCGCCGCCATCGCGCGGCGTCTCTCTTTTTCCCTCTTTCCCAGTGGCAGTTTGCCTACTTCCTCTCTTTCTCTCGTGCACGATCGCGATAGTGCGCAGAGATTTCTGCCGAGTTTGACGTTTCACACGGGCGAGGAACGCGCGAAGGAACGTGGCCCGTTAAAGGGGAGAGATCGAGGGAGAGCGTCGCGCGAGCGTATCGTGTTTTTGTACGAGCGAGCCTTGTAATTGTGGCCGAATAATTTGTAATCTCGCAACGAAAGGCCTTTACTTTCTAATACAAATTGATACGCGCTTCTATTTCATCAGCAGAATGCCAGCAGAAATATAGCAGAATTTAGTAAGAAAATGTAATGATAGATTTATGGAAAATTGAAACAAAAAAATTTGTCATTTTGTAACCGTTTGAATGGAATAAATGATCGTTTGACGCGCTCTATTTAAACGATTACGAAATGACGGATTCTGCTTGCAATCTGCTGTCAGATCAGCGGACTTTGCTGGCGAAACACGACTTTAATGTAGGCACAATTGTTGCTGCGACGTCCAGTTTTTAATGACGAATGCTCGTTTTCCAGAACCCAGACCTGGTTGCAGTCTGAAATTATCATGTGACGATACTCGAAGCATCCGAGGAGAGTGATGGCTTCGATCTGCCGACGCTGGAGATTATGGATATTGCCTGTGCTGACCTGCCTGTACGCGCTGCTCATCGTCATACTCGTACCAATCTTGCTAGTCAATTCCATCAAGAATGGCTTTAAGAAGCAGGATCAGGGTGCGCTGGTGGGTGGCGCCTTTGTCCTGCTGGCGTTGCCCATTGCCTTCTACGAGATTGTGCAGCACATGATATACTACACGCAACCTAGGCTACAGAAATATATAATAAGGTGAGCTATCCCTCGCCAAGAAGATTTGCTGATTTAGCTTTAATATTTTTCTTCAATTAGGTATTAAAAATGTTCTTCTCTTTTTAGGATATTATGGATGGTACCCATCTACGCTGTGAATGCTGTAAGAAACGTTACAAATCCTTTTCACCCCAAAAGTATGCGAATATTTGCTCAGTTGTTTAACGAACGCTTTCTATTTGTACAGTGGTTAGGTTTGGTATATTCTGAAGGAAGTATCTACGTGGACAGCTTGAGAGAATGCTACGAAGCATATGTAATATACAATTTTATGATGTACCTACTGGCCTATCTGAACGCTGATCACCAATTGGAGCATAGACTGGAGATCTCGCCTCAAGTGCACCATATGTTTCCACTATGCTGCCTTCCCGATTGGGAGATGGGCAGAGAATTTGTACATATGTGCAAGCATGGGATTTTACAATATACAGCTGTTAGGCCTATATCAACTTTAATATCGTTGTAAGAAATTGTGATCGGGTAGAGATCTCTACATCCGATATTACGCGTTACAACATTTAAGTGTATATTTTTATACTTTTGTAGCATATGCGAACTGAATGGAGTCTATGGGGAAGGTGAATTTAAGGGGGACGTCGCTTTCCCGTACATGATCGCTCTAAACAATCTGTCGCAATTCGTCGCCATGTACTGTCTGGTACTCTTTTACCGTGCCAACGTAGAGGCCTTGAAGCCAATGAAGCCGATCGGGAAATTTTTATGCATCAAAGCTGTCGTGTTCTTCTCATTCTTGTAGGTATCGCTGTAATGTAGTTGTAGTGACTCAGAAAAAATGCATAACGAGATGAAAAAATATACATTGTGCTCTCTTGGTTACAGTCAAGGAGTGTTAGTAGCTCTCTTGGTGTATTTCGACGTCATATCGAGTATTTTTAATACGGATAACTCAGACGACATCAGGAGTATATCATCCAAATTGCAGGATTTTCTAATTTGCATAGAGATGTTTTTAGCCGCGGTGGCGCATCACTATAGCTTCTCCTATAAACCGTTTGTCAATTTGGCGCAGGGTCAAGCATGGTGGGATGCATTTAGGTATGCAAAACAATTAATAATGAATGTTGAAGCACTTTTGAACAAATTAAGGCGTACACTTTTTAATTAAAAAAAAATTACATTGGCACCAGCACCGAAATTACATCGTACCTTCTATATAAACTAATATACGTTTGCTTTATTCTTATAGAGCAATGTGGGACGTTTCTGACGTGCATAACGACATAAAGGAACACTTGGGCGTCGTCGGTTCGTCCCTAAGCCGCAGAATACGCGGACGCGGTGCATATCAGCAGGCTTGGGGAAGCGCGACGGAGCGTACGTCGCTCCTGCCTGAGGCCACGGTGGTGAACCAAGCCAGAAGCGCACCTGCCTGCTCGTTTTCGGGCTACAACACCGAGGCCGGACTGAACAATAATCCATCCGTCGGGGAATCCGAGGAGGCGGCCGCGAACGCGCTGGATAACAATAATGCCGTCAATACGTAGCCAATACGTCCGAATCCGTCTGCGTGAAAACGGTACCCGGTCGAATCTGTTGCGAGACAGACCGGCGTACTATTTAGATCGAATATCGAACCTTAATGTTAATTCTAAGGGGGGGGAGGGAAGGGAAGTATATAGTTTTGCAACAGCATTCTTCGGCGTACAGTTGTACAAATCATTACGATCACTTATTATACCACATGCATATCGCGTCAGGACGTGCACGCGGTGTCCTGCGACCGCGGGATGTTCACGTGAATCGATTCGGAGATGACGAACAAGAATGTCGAAACAATTGTATTATTGTTGTATTTGACATTTTTTTTCTGAACTTGAATAAAAATTCTGGATTTAAATATCAGTCGAAATTAATCGGAATATCTTGAGATCTCGTCGTCCATTCTCTCCACTGAACGATCGGCTTCGAATCGGCTGAAAGGATTTCTGGAGAACATATCCGGTAGTCGCAGGGCATCCTGTGGCGCGATGCGATCTACGATTTAAGGAATTTGATACGACGAACGGTGAATTTTGTGAGAAACGTGAACTTGCTTGTTACGTTTTTACTTTGCAACTCGAAAGGCACTCGTGCAACTTGTGTTACCAAATGGATATAGTACCAAATACGATGTACATACATTTATATACGTATACGTAGAGAGAAAGAAATGTGATCCCGTACGATATTTGTACATATCTCGAACGACCAACGCATCACACACACACATACGTTTTATGTTTTATCACACGTCCGACAGATGTATTTTTCTTTTTCTCTTGATGTATCAAACAAAGGCCACAAGAAAGAGTCGTCCGGATGTCGGGCGCTCAGAATTTTCAACCCTTTATGTATCTATTATCTATATTCTTTCTCGCTTTATATGTACACACGCGAATGTGTATGTCGCACTCTGTATATTAATTTACATTTATTTTACGATTATACTAAGTCAGAAAGAATAAAACCTGTGTACGTTTGCATTGACCCTCACAAAAAACTGCTCCAGTTCGTTTTCGCAAAAAAAAAAAAGGAAAGAGAAAACTACCTTTTTATTTATGTATCAAAGGGAACCGATTATCGCGCGAGCGTATATTTTCGAGCGTGTGAATCGTGTTTCACACCGAGTCACGTGTCATCTTGCGTTTTCCCGCGCTCGAAGCGCGTATAACCATCGACCCGGCTAAAATACCTCGAAAAGGCGTATCGTAACTTAAATTTTTTTCTTCAAATAATTTCGGAACGGCAGAAATCGCAGGAGTTTATTGTGACGGCTTTCTCTTGAAATAACGATTTCCGTTTTATTGTACTTTCATTGTGTCTCGAATATTGCAATACGATACGCACATGTCGAGTGACGGCGTCGAGGTGGAATCGTTGCGAGGAACAACGCGGGACGTGGAGCAAAAGATGAACGGGAAGGCAAGCGAAGAGCACGAGGAATGTCAGTATTTGCGGCTCATCGAGAAGGTTCTTAAAACTGGAATGAAGCGGGGAAATCGCACCGGCGTCGATACCTATTCCATCTTCGGCGCCCAAATGCGATTCAGCTTACGAGACGGTAAGTGTGTCATAGGTTTACCCAGGATATACTATCCAGTCCACCTGATAGATCAAAGGTAGCCGGCAATAATTTCCAGGCACGACAGTTGCATCCACAGATCCTTCATGAAGCATCCTTGCTAAGTTATAATTCTTCATATAAAGAAGTTGATAAGTTTTCTTTGTTATTTCTACCTAGATATATCAGATCTGTCATCAGGTACATTTTGCAAAATGTTTATTGCATATTTTGTTGGCAAATTGCTAGCAGAAATATAACAGAATCTGCTGGCGAGATAATTTCCAATCTGTCACAATATTCCCTTCGAATCTGATAGCATTGCTAACGTTCTACTTACTGGATGCAGGTGTTTTTCCATTACTGACAACTAAAAGGGTGTTCTGGCGAGCAGTGGTCGAGGAATTATTGTGGTTTATCAAAGGATCGACGAATTCCAAAGAGTTAACGGACAAGGGTGTTCACATTTGGGACGAGAATGGCTCGCGAGCTTTCTTGGACTCCAGCGGCTTCACTGACAGAGAGGAAGGTGATCTGGGACCTGTCTATGGTTTCCAGTGGCGGCATTTTGGTGCTGAATACAAAGACATGCGTACGGATTACACAGGACAAGGTACTCTTGACGGAAGTTTTCTTTAAAACAAGAATCCTTCTCTTTTTTTAGTACATTCGTTGAAAGCAAAAACAATGCAGTTAAAAATTAACTGTATATTTCTTATTCTAGGAATAGACCAATTGAAAGAAGTTATCCACAAAGTGAAGCACTCCCCGGACGACAGACGCATAATAATGTCAGCCTGGAATCCGGTTGATATTCCAAAAATGGCATTGCCACCGTGCCACGCTTTTGTACAGTTTTACGTAAATGACGGAGAATTGTCCGCGCAGCTTTACCAAAGAAGCGCGGACATGGGTCTAGGAGTGCCGTTTAACATAGCGTCGTATTCCTTGCTGACCTATATGATCGCTCATGTTACCGGACTGAAGGTGAGGATCGAAGATATACTCGCTCCGCGCTCGGAAAAATTCTAGACGGGTGTTGCTCTACTTTCTATTTTCTTTTATTTTCAGCCAGGAGAATTTGTACATACAATGGGAGACTGTCACGTCTACGTCAACCATATAAGCGCCCTTGAGGAACAGGTAAAACGCGAACCGCGCGAGTTTCCAAAATTAAGGGTAGTTAGAGAAGTCAAAGACATTGACGATTTCACTGCCGAGGATTTCGAATTGATAGATTACAAGCCATACCCCAAGATCTACATGAAGATGGCTGTCTGAGCTACCTGTCGCTTGAATAAGCTCGATCCTCTGGAAAGATCTATGTGAAATTTACATTTCGCTCCCGTAACACTTCTGTTTAACGAGGCATCATCGATTTTCCTGTTTAACGTACTTAACTAATAAACCAATGAGCTAGAAGCTAGCCTTTCTACAAACTAAGTATTTATGATCAGTATTCAGATACACCGATTAAGTGGTAGTACTTTCAATTACAATATTTTCGATTTAAGAGAGACGTAAAAAAATTACCTCTAGTAGTTCGATTTCTCTTTCTGTGTGTATGTGTGTGTGGGCTGATGGTAAAAGTGATGAATATATTTTATATTGTAACTCCCTAGCTACATATATATCGTAAGTGAAGTCTTATATACGCATATACATCTATGCCTGTATGTATATATGTGTATATTTAACTAAACTTTACTTTCTAAGAAAAATTATATTTTCAATAAATCTGTATCTTAAGTGTAGATCAATATCTTCAATACCCATCGCATGGGATTCATGCACATCTATCACGATTCGTCTCTTTATTCCAATAAAAATTATCGCACGCACTCTATTTCAACTCCTATATTACACAAATTTAATTTTTCGGTCGATTACATGTGATCGACAAGCATGGACGATCGTAAAAGGCCTTATGTAAGCAGCTTCTCTAAGTATAACAAAATTATGTAATTCTATATATATGTATAAATTCGTTATTTTTATATAAACCATTATGATAAACATTGGAAATCGTTCCTGCACTATGAACAAAGAGTTATCTCTAACGAAAATTTCAGATACAACTTTTATTGGAAATATGTTCTTATTTTTAAAATGCATTATTTTTTTTTAGACTAACTCCGCGTCTCTCCTACAAATATTTCAATCAGGGTAAGAGTATAGCCAAGTCTATTGCATCATTTATTAATAGTATATTTTTGCTACACAGCAATTTCTCTTTTTTTTACGAGGTGCAGGAGCAGCAAAAAGCTCCGTTGTGAAAAAGCGATCTATACAAAATTTAGAAACAATTGTCGATTCTCACAACGATCCGAGAGAGAGACGTCTTATACAATATTCCGTAAATCTTTCTTAGGGGAGACTTTTGTACGTCAAAGGCTAGCACATTTGTACATCATTGGACTGTGTACTTAACTGATGCAACTGTTGAGTAACCGCCAATGTGCCGCATTCGTTCACCGTTATGATCACCCAGATAACATCTACGAAAAAAAGAGATACGGGTAATTGTTGCGAATTATGACTAAAATCAAATCGATCGGAGCGATTTAGAAAAAGGATCAGCGAATTTCATCATAGAACTCAACGGATCAGCGAACAATGCGCATTTAACGTTATCAGTTTAAGATATCGACAAGATAAGTAAATATCGCAGCTCGCAACTTGCGTGCGCATCTCAATTAATATACAATTAGAGCTTTCGATAAGATAAATCATCCTTCCTGAATCAAGTTTGAGTTACCGCTTCTATATCAGCGGAACATTTATTTCTTTCTTTTTTGGATACTACACGCTCCTAAATTTGCCGATCCTTTTTCCATGCCACGCTCTTTATCGTACGCAGAAATGCTGCGTAGAATTCGTGACGTACCACCGAAGTAGACGCCGTTCGACGTCATCATTCTCCATTTACTCTGATGAACGCCGGTTTCGGCCGGGCTTTTCAACGTCACGCTCAACTCCGTGGTCTCTTTGGGGGCCAGCGGTGGAACGGGTATCCGCGCGCAGCCCATTTGCACGCCGCTGGAATGCTGCAGGTGGATCCCGCTGGGCCACGCCTCGGTGCCACTGTTCTGCACGCGCCACGACTTCTGAAAGTTTGTGTTGGGCGGCACAGCCTCTCCCTCGCCGATCGTGCTGTCGCATATCAACGTCATGCACGGTGTATTGAAGGGATTCCCGAAATCAATGTAGCTACAAATCGCCGCTTGCAGATTCCTGGAAAAAAAGAAATTTTATATTACGACAATATCCAGCGGGAAGAAATTCTGTTTATAAATTTAAGCGACAAGAGACTCAAACTATGTTTATAGTTCGTCTCAACGTAACAATAACAATCACTCCACTTGATCGGTTTGTTATTTGCAAACAATTACAAGACAAAAGCAAGGACACCTAGATGTGATAGGAGCACGCATTTGCCGTATGATACATTTTCTACGACGATTGGAACAACAAATCTATATAAATTTCGAAATTTTTAAATCAACGATGTTAATTGTTGTTAATTAAGACCATCCGACTGTTAGCGTCGTCGATCACTATTGAAATGTTCTTTTTACTCTACGGCTTCCATTTAAAGAGCCTCCCTTCCCTTCATCCTCGAAACACGAAAACATACATATTCGGGCCATTTAAATCGCCAATTTAAAGAGCACGGCCCAAATCAACTGTGAACGGTTAGGCTCTGAAATGGGACACTGGCAATGACACGGATTTACCAAAAGCGGGACAATGGCATCTCGCGGGGAAGAAAAGAAAGGACGAAAGGAAGACCGACACGTATTGTGAAGGGTTCACGTCGAACTGGGAAGAAAAAAAAGAAAAAAAGGAAGCCTTTCAGAGAAGCCCAAGGAAGGAACGATGTCCCCGGGGGGTCGCAGTAAACATGGCGATGCGAGGTTAGGTGCGTGGGCAGCGTACACGGACGGCGAGAGGCGTCCCGGGACGAGGAGGGACGTTACCAATTGTTCATATCGAGGAAAAACGCGGCGGTGGTCTCATTGAGGTGGCTGTCGGCCAGCAGCTTCTGCAGCTGCTTCACCAGGTCGTCTTTGTCCGTGGTGCCCAGGCAGCTGAACTGGTGCAGCAAGTGCTGGTCCAGATCGTTGTCGAGATCCATGATCGCTGCGCTTCTCGAACGGTGTCCTCGCACAACGTGGTGGTGGTGGCTCAATGCCCCATGTGACGGGCCGTTTGAGACTGTCAACGTGTTGTTAACCCCGTTCGCTCTTCCTTCTTCTTACTTCGCCTCTTCTTCGTCGACGTCGTCGTCGTCGTCGTGCCCTCAGTCACGGATTTTAAATGTCATTCTCCCGAGCCGTGTCCGTACTGTGTACTGTGCGTATCTGCTGCGGTACCGAGTCCAGCGCCGTCAAATTCTGGAACCTTACAACAGAGGGTCCCCCCTCCTCTTAGCGCAACGGAGATACAGGCTCGCCAGAATTTGGGCTACGGCACGTAGAAAAATTTGAGCAGGACGCAAATTGATCAATAGCTATCTTGAGTTTTCGAGAATTGAGTGTGGATTGGTTAATTTGCTCGCTGCTTACGCTTATTGGCTAAGTTTTTCTACGTATTGGCCCTTTTTCTTTCGCCGGTCTCGTTTCCGTTTCAAACTTATCTTTCTCGACCTTTGTCGATCTTCTATTCCTTCTTCTGCTCGATCTCCGCGTCAAAAGGACCCGTCCGCGTAATCTCGGTCCAAGCCTGGGCCTCGTGAATTCGACGTTACGCACCTGCGCGGTACACTCCGCGCGAGAAATCGAATCTCTCGATGCGATAAGCCGCGACGCGCATTTACCTTGACCTTGTCGTCGCTGGAGCTTCTCCTGAAAACGATGAACAGGCCCGTATTCATCAGTCCGCTCTTATTTCAAGGCCGTCTTAAGTAATGTTTTAAGGATGCTACTAATACGGCTTTGATTTGTAACAATCTTAAGATTGTACTTAAGACTTTTAAATACAGGAACGAACTTTGAATACCGGCCACAGAATTCAGACAATTAGCGGGAATTTCAACAATCAGAAAGTGTCTTTTTCTAAAGGCTTGTATCTCCAAGTTCTCGGACCGAAGAAAAGTTATACTGAAACTTGGATCGTGGACACACGGTACCAGTTTTGCATCCAAGTTCAGTGTGTCCACGATCCAAGTTTCAGTAACTGTTCCTCGGTCCGAGAACTTGCTTATCCCACTTTATATGTCTCCTTTCTCCTTCTTATCCTTTCAGTAACTTTAAATAACTCCGGAAGCAGCTCCGAAATATTTTTTACTGCTCTCATTGTATTAGTTTATCGCGAACGAGCTTGCGCGTTTAAAAATGTAACATTTGCCCCGCTAATCATGCTTTTATCCGCTATCTCGAGATTACAGGTAAATGCGATAGCCGGAAAAAAAGATTATTAATTTACATCTCTCGGACATCACGTACGCCGCGCGTATATATATAATATAGTCGATAATAAAAACACCATTTTATTTAGGTACGCAGGAGGTACACTTCGTTACCATCCTATTTTACGAGAAATAAGTAAATTAATTGATTCAATAATAATTTAAATTATTTTCGAATATTTTTAAGTCATTCCACTTTGATCAAATTTTCTGATTAATTCAAAGGGCAATTATAATTCAAAATTCAATTGACAGAATTGTTCAAAGTAAAATTTCCAACTGAACAATATTCGTCATCCTTAATCTAATCGTTCTTACGTTACAATGAAAAAAATTATAATTCCTTTAACAAAATACTGCGGGAAAAGAAGAAAGAGTGAAAAATGCCGCTCAATAATTGCACCTGCACCGAGCCCGCACCTGTTCTTCAGCGCCGACCGATTGGCCAATCGCTGAACGCAACGGCGTCGACGGGGTCGCAGCTCTACCGGGGCTCTTGTCCGCGACTGTACCGACGCTCGCGGTGCGCGTGCGCGGCGCTCGCGGCGCGGGACAGCCGACGTTCGAGACAAACGAGCGGCGCGTACACGGCGCCGATCGTGTGGTGACGGACGCGCTCTCTCCGCGGCCCGCTCGATCGCGAACACGGGGAGAGAGAGGAAAAAAAAAAGAATATAATCGTACGGTCCAATTTCGGTAAGCGTGGGCCGCGCGCCGAACGTGCGCGACAACGACGTGTGTCGAGATCGGCTTAAACGTGAATCGCGATATGAATGATATATGACGGAGCGCGTCTGAGGCTGGAAAAAAAACGGAGCAAGCTGACCGAAAAAGTACTCGCGCACTTCCCCCGTCTCCGACGATGATCTCGCGCCGATTGATAATTCGATTGAGATAAACGAACGAGGAATATCGGGCTGTCTCGCGCGAAAAACCGAAAGACCGCAGCGGACGGAGGCAAGGTAAGGGGATGCGTTTCGCGAATCGATGATATTTGATTCTCTTGCGACGCAAAATAAAACTCCGCATAAACAACGAGATGCGCTCCGGGAGGAGCGCTTTAAAATATAAATCACGCTTGTTTTTAACCTAGCCGCATATCGCACGCAAACGTCAGAATAATCATCTGTCGAATGAGAAATTAGATTTTAAACTAGCTTAATTATCATCTCTCCGTTTTATTTTTCGAGGAGCAAGTCGATTAAAGAAAATAGAGTCGCGCGCGTTTATCTACAGAAAAATTAATTAATCTGATAAAAAATTAATTGGAATTTATGCATTTTTACGAGCTCTATCAATTTTTAATCTCAAAAATTAAATTCTTTTGCGCTCAACTTTACGGATAGATTTCTGCTAGTTTCTCTCGCTTGTCTATCATTTTGCCTATTTTTTATAAGACGACCCGCCGACTCGAAATCAGCAGCTCGAAGGCCGACAGGATGATCGGGCCATCGTCGGGAGCAGCCGGCGAGGTTACTGAGAGCCAGTGCTGCGCCTCCTCCAAGCGAAAGATCTTCGACGACCTGGACGTCGACGGGTCCAAGCGAAAGATCTTCGACGAGCTGGACATCGACAGCTTCTGCGACGAGGTTCGCCAGACAGGTCGCAAGCACTACCTTCAGGAACTGGAGACGCCGGTGGAACTGGTCGCTACGTCAAACGAGCTCATCGCCAACGCGGCGGCTCTCTTCTCGCCGATGTCAGCCCAGGAGGCGATCGAGGAGTCGCAAGTGGCGCGTCTGGAAGTGCTGCTGGTCGATGGCACCAACTGCACCTGGACGACCGTGTCGGAGCTGGAGCAACAGCAGAATCTGGACGTTCTCGTGACCTCGTCCTCTTCTTCGTCGTCGTCCTCGTCGACGTCGTCCGGATCCGCCGAGCGTCATCCCGCGGAAACCTACGCCGTCGAGGAGTTTAATTATCAGCCGGCGGTGTCGGCAAATTATTGGGAACCGGTTGCCGCCCCCGTAATCTCCGAGGTAATCTCGCTCGCCAATCTGAACGCGCAGCAAAGTAAGGGAACGACAGGTAATAATCAGCAGCAGCAACAGCAACAACAGCAACTGCAGCAGCAGCAACAGCAATTCGAGGATCAGGAGAACGGGAATCTATCGTGGCTGCTCGACTTCAAGCTGGACTCGTTCATCGAAGCCGCGGACGACAGATCCGCTATGGGACTTGGCGCGGCAACGAAGAACAATTATTGTGGTGAGAAAGGTGCAGGAGGAAATAGACGTTTGAATCGACGCTTTCGCGAATGTTAGAGTTAAAGAAAGATAAAGGATTTTTGCTCTGCGGTGTTAAAATTAAAATCTTTGCCTCGTTATTTTAAACGGATAGATCGATAAGATGAATTGTGAAAAGAGGGGTAACTTTCCACTCGCGAGTCTTTCCGAAAAACGATGGGCGATCAGTGTTATAGTCTTCAAAAATTTTGTCTTGCTTAAATTACGAATAGGAAAATGTCTGCATACGTTCCGCTAATAGAATCTACGGTTCCGCGGGTAATTGCGCATTTTCAGGCAACAAGAATAAACCAAACGGAAGGTCGCATGGCTCCAATTACGTCAACGACGTCAGAAGGGGACATGGCAGTCACGAAAATTCATCGGTGTATCGACAGGACGCGAATCAGGCGACTTATCCCACCAACGGAATTGACAGCCGGAATTTCTCGTCTGCGCCGACCAACGGCCCGAAGAAGCCACCCTTCACCTACACGGAATTGATAGAGCACGCGCTGCGAGAAAGAGGCGAGCTCACCGTCTCCGCGATTTATCAGTGGATCTCGTGAGTCTCGGCAGGAAAAGTTAATTTATTATTACTATTAGTTGAAGCTTTTTGCTGGCCGGCGTGTCATAGCGTTAGCAATTTTTGCATTTTTCCTCACACTCTTCCTTTTATAACTTTCCAATTAAATGTCTACTGAAAACATATTAATTAAAATAAATATATTTTCCTTCTAGTTTACTTAAATATTTTTTACATATTTCTTTTTCATAATTTTAGACGGAATCGCAAATTAAAATTAAAACGAGCCATCGATTAAAACCGACAAGTTGAACTTACGAGAGAAAAAATTTACAAGTTTTATTTGAAGAGCATACGAAGTGTCTTTCTTAGTTGCGTATCGGACGCGCAAGGGTTTTCTACGAATTTACACGAACGTAGCCCGCTGATCGGGGGTGGGTCGACGGGGGGTGGGCTACTTGTAGATGGTACCCATTGGTACCACTGCCCCCGTTGCTTGGCACCACCTGGCACTAACTCCTCACCCTTCAGGCTATCCTTCGTTGCAGCCCTCAACACGAATGCGCACAATTTACTGCTCCTGTGCCTTCACCTGTTCGATCGCCGTTTAAGCTCCTTGGAAAAGGCGTATATAGATCATTCGAGTTCAGCCGCGTAGGGACCGCTCGAACAATCGAGTCAAAAGAAATATCTCCGATAATTCTGCACGAAGACCTACAAATATATACACATGTGTAATACTGAATATATATATATATTCAGTATTATATATATATAATACTGAAAATCATAAATCTTGTCTTCACATTTGCGTTATCTGAGACTATCGATTATGACATTATGCAGATTATAACGATATCAAATTAAAAATGGCTTTCAAGCTTAAGGGTTGCATTTTGAAATCATGGGTGATGTTAAAAGTATCATGACTTGGAAACAGATTCGTTAAATTGTCGGTATAAGCGACAACATTCGTCACGATCATCGTGATCAGCGGTGCGAGTAAACGCACCATTTAGCATTTCAAATGCACCCTTGGCTCAAATGTCTTTCGCGTTCTCCACCGAAACTCTCGTGAAATTAATCGCGATGGGGGGGTGCGTAACGCACCGTGACATCGCTGCGAGCAGGTGAAGGAAATTAGTTTCGTAGGAACGCAAATTGCCGCCGTACGTTTTTACGTGTAATATCCCTTAATCAAGTTCCCTTCAATTTGCCTATGTAAAATAATTGTAGTAGCTCCTGGAAATATTATTATAACTATTAAAAATGTAGAAAAATTTGTTTCAGGTGAATATATAAATTATATTTAATCTGTACAATTAAAATTGAATGTAGAGGATAATTTTACATCGTTTTTTCAGCGAGCATTTTCCTTACTATAAAAGCAACGATGATCGCTGGAAGAACTCCGTCCGGCACAATCTCTCGATAAATCCGCACTTCAGGAAAGGATCGAAAGCGCCTCACGGGGCAGGTCACCTTTGGGCGATCGCGAATCGTGGCGATTGCAGACCCCGTCCATTCGCAGTTAACGGCCCAACAAATACTACACCGGCACGACAAGTAGCGCAAAATGAGTGTGACGAGTCCCGGAGTAACAGAATCATTAGGTAAAAAGTCTACTATACGATTCCTCGTTAAGTTTTGCAAAGCTATTTCAACGCTATTGCTGAACGAGCCTCTTGACATTATAGTGAAATCATGGACGAGGTGGAGGCTGCGACAGCGAGTATCACGCAGCCGAATTCAGAGGAGGACACCGACGGTATGCTGAATTCCGTGACGCTCGAGCATTCTGCCGAGCAAATACTGAACGGTATAAGACGCGAGGTGGAAGTGCAGTATTTAGTTCCCATGATGGTGACCAACGATTCTGAGGCGAGTCAGCAGAACCAACAAGCGACACAAGCGGAACTTCAATGCACGTTCAAGGAAAGTGGTGAGGCCACATCGTTAAATCGTTTCGATATTTCTTTTAGGAATTAAATGAGACTCGATTCGGCATTGGCAAAGCGCGAAATTTCATGTAATTCACAGATTTCCTGAACCCGGTGTCCAAGGAGGTCGTCGCCGAGGAATGCGGACTCGTGAGCGAGGGATATCTGGTGACGGATCTGAATCCGAACAGTCTCGGATTAAACGTGGTCGATCCCGAGATCATAGGATCGGAAAATCTCTTCGGCGAGGAGCTCAACTTCCAGTTTTACGAATTAACGTCGCCATCGCAACTGCAATCCGCCTGACACACGGAGGGCAACAAACTACGTTTTATTGTGATCGACGAACTTCAGATACAGAACGCGTGGCCGCATGATGATCGCGACGTTGCCGAGACCGAGAGAAGCGTCTCGGATCGGGAAAACTCGCAGAGAAAATCACCTGTCGGCGATCGGACCAACGTGGACTGCACGATAACGAGAAGCTGATCTTGTTAGAGAAATTTTCACAACGACGATCGCGGAATGTTCGATTATTTATTACGCGGCTGCTAGAATAGCTAGAAGCTTAATTGAGCCAGTTAATTGATATGCTTAATGAATGGATAACGAGTCAAGCGCGGTACAAATATGAGAAAATCATGTCTCTCAAACGCAACATAGTTTGACGGTTTGATAATTGTTGTAATCACCGAAGGACTTTTAGCATGGCCCCAGAGTGAGATAAGAAATAAACAACGTAATTACATATCGTCCAACGTGTGCCTGGACCCCTATTCTGTAACTCGTAACGACAGTGTCGGTATCGTTACGTTGTCGTTGCGCAGGTATACTATATGGAAAAAAAGCTGCGCAACGACGACATAACGATACCGACACTGTCGTTAGAGTTACAGAATAGAGGTCCTGGTTAAGTGTCTTAAGAGAAGCGTCATTTATCAACTATGCATTAGAATAATTTCTTCTAGTCTTTTGCGAAACAGTGTGTAATGTTTTTTGTATTAGTAAAGAAATAAGTATGATATTTACTATTGCGTATGTGTATATTGTCCCTGAGATTTATATTACTCTCTCTCTCACCGAAGTAAAAAAATGCGAAGTGCCCGTTGGAAAGTTTCTACTACAAAGATATGTTTCTGTAATGATGTAAAGCAGAGAAAGCATTCGAATATCTTTTGATCATAGCCAATTTCACAACTTCGCAGTATCTCGTGCCGAGATATGAGAAGCTGATTGCTTAAATAAAATGTAAAAAAAGTGTTGTGGTTTAATCACATTGGTCGTTCAGCTTCGAAATAATCGCACCTGAAAGAGCGCTGATAAATTACAAATTTATTAGCTATATACAATTAGAATGTTTTATATTATACTTGGCGAAAACTATTCAACAGGTCACTATTCTACAGGTTTCGTCGACTCGGTCGCTTCCCCTTGACTCGCATCGTTGGACATTTTTTGGGCTATGCTTGTTAATTTTTCCAGTTTTGCCTGCTTCTTAGCCTCCTTCTTCTTCTTCTTTGCCTCCTTCTCTTTTTGCGCCAGCATCGTCTTGAATCTCTCATCGTGGGGCGAGATCTTGAAGCCGAAGTGCTTCCTGACCTCCTCCACCAGGCGTTCCTTGCGCAATCTAGCAGCCTCCAGCTCAGCTTCCTTCTTAGCGATCTTCGCATTCAATTCGGCCGTCCATTCATCCATCTTCGCCAGCTTCTCAGCTATTTCGGCCTCCCTGCAAGTGCATCGTACATCAATATAATGTTCTAAAATTTTAAACTTACGTTCAATACTGATATACTGATAATATCCATTTCTACTAATATAGATTAATTTTAATCTCAGTTTATTTGATTTTTCATCTTTTTTTAGTTTTAAGAATTGGAAGAGGCTAACAAGTAAGTTAAACAGAGATTAAAGTTAATCTACATTGGTAGAAATGTACATAAGTGATACAATCGATAAAAGACATGCCTCGCTTGAACCTCCTCAGCCTTTATCCGTTTTGCCTCCTCCAGTTTCTTCCATCTCTCTTGAATGGACAACGGAAAGGCGACTCTTTCGTACTCCTGAGCATCCTTGACCTCTTCTGGCGTGGGCCACGCGAACCCGGCTGGCACGTCGATGCTTTTCAATCCGTACCTGCCCAGCATACGCTTCTTGTATCTCACCGTATCGTGATACCACTCCAGAGACTGTTCGTAAGGACGCACGCCCATAAGCACGTTCCTATCCGACGGATTCAGCCGGGACTTGTTTCGCTTCTTGGCGAGCTCCTCCTGAGACCGGGGATCGTCCGGGTATACCGGCTTCTCGTCGGCGGCGGTTATGTCGACGATCTCGTCCTTCGGTTCCGTCGACTCCGTGGCGAGGAAACGCCCGGCGACGGCGCCTTGGAGACGCACGTTTCGCCGAATAATGACATCGCTGATCCGTCTCAGGCTCATCGGGGACGTCAAGTCGACGAAACCGATGAAACGTTCGCGTAATCGCTGCAAAAATTTAGGTTAGGTTAAAAGTTTAGATAGTCATAGACTATACAATTGTATATAGTTTCTGTTCTGTATCATGGCCCCCTCTCACGCTGGACGCGAAGAGCGACATCCAATGAGAGCCTTGCTTTTCCAGTGAAAAAATCCGGAAAAAGCAAAGCTCTCATTGGTTGGACAAGGTTAGGTTAAGTAAGGTTGGAGGGGACCCGCCGACTGCGGCGACTGCCGCCGACGCCGACGCCGACCCACGTGGGCCGTGTGGGCTGGTGGGGCACACGCACACAAGAGAAAGCACGTACCTGAATGCACAGGTACACAATTTGAAATCCAGCTCCCAAGTTATACGATGGAAATTACTTTCGAGAATTAAATGACTGATTTTTTGAAGACAAAGTCGATTTGTAATTGATCTGAGAACGTGTGGATATAATGGCTCGATAAATAAAAATCGTCTATGAAAGACTCTGCACCAATCATAAACTATGATAATAAAAGCGTATTAATTTTGCAGAATTCAAATTTCACAATTTATATCAATAGCTTGTAAGATCCGGTATAAGGTTCATAAATAAAAATATCGGAACGCTATTTGACTTATAAACGTACACGATGTAATTAGGTAAATATAAAATGTCATTTATTAAAATAGACTGTATATACATATATGTATAGATATATATATATATAATCAGATCTTTATACATTTACAATACATTTTATTATAATCGAGTCTCCAGTGCAACCTACGCATAATATTGCTTAATATCGTAAATTACTTATTGCATAATATTCCCGTTTGTACTATTGTATGTAGGACTATTTGTACTATTTGCACTATATCGTTTGTACTATTGTTTGTACCATTGCACTACATATTGTCGAGACATGTCAAGATATTTTCGTATACAAATTCAAGAAATAATTTTAACCCTTCGCAGAACGCACGTAATTCTGATACTTTCGTCGTACACCTGGGGATCTTTTATGCCCAGATAAGATTTTCAAGCTGTAATGGTGCCATAAAAAAGCTGAAAAAATTCAAGTATACTTTCAAAGGCTTTAATAAACTATTTATACCGTTATGTATGCTTGATTCTTGTTCGCGTTTTCTTTATGAATCCGTAAAATCTGCGTAAAATTCGAAATTGAAATATCGATTGGGTCTTGAAAGCCTCACGTGTTCTGCGAAGGGTTAACTCATATTTTTACTCAGGTCCCGTATTTTTAATTACACCTAACGAAGATGGCAGCTGCGTCAACTTGTCGAGTATCCCGGGTGTGACGAGACAAGTCCTATTACGTACTGCTCAAAATCGCGTTTACATTGACGATATATTTCCGCAATCTGTTGGTCGGTTTGTCGGTTAATACGTGACATACGTAACCAGTATTTATCTAGGTAATTTGAAAGACCGGGTACGAGTTCCTCGGGATCTAGCTCTTCTTTAAAACGAGATTCTGAAACTAATACATACATTGTTAGGAAAAAAAAAACTATCTATATGTCTACTATTCGCAACTAAAACAAAAAAATCGTGTTACTTACCCATTCTAAGGGAGAAAGTTATAGTCGCTAGAATGTCATTTATTTTTCCCACATTCACATTATAATTTATGATACTTGACAGTATACACGTAGCATTGTAAATCAGGAAGGCACTTGCTTCCCGAATTGGATATAAATTATGTAACTTATTGCACGGTTCCAATATTCTATATATAATCTCCAAAAGTTTCAAAAGCATCTCTCCATTATCACAGATTTCGCCTTCAACCACGTGGTTGGGGTCTATTATGATGAGATTTAAGCATCCAAGCCAGTTATAGGCAAACTTCCATTCAAAGCGACTCGTCTCTCTCATTGTTCTCGTTTCTCTCGCCATTATCCCCGTAAACGATTCTAACATCGCAACAATGAATTGGTCAATTTTAAACAGTTTCTCCCACAATTTGTTTTTCTTCGCCAAACGTGCACCAATAAATATAGATGCAACCAAATCCATTGTACCGGTTAGTAATTCATCTGCGACAAAGATTTCAGGATTATATTAATTATGCAAAAGATTTCTCTTGTGTAATTACAGTGCTTACCATTAGTCGAAGTCATTAATATAGAGATTATACAATCTCCGAAAAATGCACATTTCGTAAAATAAGCTACCCAAACTGATCGAGCTTTTTTTATGATTTGATCCGACATTTCCTTCAAGATCTTGACAAGTTGAATCAATATTAACGAGTTGTCGGATTTTAAATAGCTCAGGATTTGTGTGACTAGCTCTCGATCGCGGCCTATTGTATCGATGGCCGCTTTATCACTGCTGCATACATTGCCAATGATACCCAAGATTATTTCCTACGAATATATCTGTAGTTATTAACCAGCCAAAATTAGTTGTTAAAATAATTTCTGTAGAACTCATGATAGATAAGTCGTACAATCAATCGTGGTTCGGTTGAAATCACCAGTACTCTCTTCGCTATCTTGGGGAAATCGTACAACATAAGGTGCAATATCACATCTCCTTTCAAGTTTGTCAGATGCCACAGAGCACAAAGCTGATCTTCTAGCTCTTTCGTCCAGCTATTCTTGCCAATCTGAATAAGTAAATTACAATCAAACACTTTATCTTAGCGCACTTTTAACAAGAATTGCAAACATATTAAACTTAATTTTAAAAATTAAGAAGAAAGACTGCAATAAAAAGATTATATCGGATAAACCAAAATTTTAAAGGACATTCTGCATAATGTTGCTATTCAATTGGGGTAAAAACGATTTTTTAGAAATATTATAATTTGACAGTTTATATATAAATTTTATTGTGTAATTTATTTGTTCCACTAAAAAAACTTGAGTTTATTATTAAATAAAGCTTTTTAAAAACTAAAAATTAAACTTATATTGCTGTCAGAATCCTTTATTTGACTTTAACGTGTCGCTTTTCTGTAAAAACCGAAAGTTTGAATTAAAATTTATTGGCTACCGCGTCGCAGCTCACCGCGTGGCAAGCGTTTCCGCGTCCCGTATGCAGGAACCATTTATTTATTAAAATTTGAACAAATAAAAATATATTTATAGTCATTTTATATTTACATTATATATGATGTATATATAATTTTCCAAAGCATTTTAATTCTTGTTTTGTACCCCCAATTCTGACTCGCAAAATTTTTACGTTCGCCACGTGGTATGCAGCGCATAGCAATACCGCGTGGCAAGCAGCTTCGACGGCCATCTTGAAAAAAAAAGAAGACCACGTGGCGGCACATGGCAAGCGTTTCCGCATCTCGTATGCAGGGGGGAGCCATTTATTTATAAAAATTTATTTATAGTCGTTTTATTATTATTTACATTATATGTGACGTATATATAATTTTTCAAAGCATTTTAATTTTTTTGTACCCTCAATTATCTAACTCGTAAAATATTACATAAAGTAGTTAATACGTAAAGAATAATTTTTATAAAAAAAATTACCTCGTTTAGAGACTTTAGAGTGTCGTTTACCCATTTGCTACTGTGGAGATCATTATCATTACCCACGGCATCGCCTCTGAAA
>NW_020224930.1:4627-13296 GCF_003070985.1 Temnothorax curvispinosus | reverse complement strand
TTTCAGAGGCGATGCCGTGGGTAATGATAATGATCTCCACAGTAGCAAATGGGTAAACGACACTCTAAAGTCTCTAAACGAGGTAATTTTTTTTATAAAAATTATTCTTTACGTATTAACTACTTTATGTAATATTTTACGAGTTAGATAATTGAGGGTACAAAAAAATTAAAATGCTTTGAAAAATTATATATACGTCACATATAATGTAAATAATAATAAAACGACTATAAATAAATTTTTATAAATAAATGGCTCCCCCCTGCATACGAGATGCGGAAACGCTTGCCATGTGCCGCCACGTGGTCTTCTTTTTTTTTCAAGATGGCCGTCGAAGCTGCTTGCCACGCGGTATTGCTATGCGCTGCATACCACGTGGCGAACGTAAAAATTTTGCGAGTCAGAATTGGGGGTACAAAACAAGAATTAAAATGCTTTGGAAAATTATATATACATCATATATAATGTAAATATAAAATGACTATAAATATATTTTTATTTGTTCAAATTTTAATAAATAAATGGTTCCTGCATACGGGACGCGGAAACGCTTGCCACGCGGTGAGCTGCGACGCGGTAGCCAATAAATTTTAATTCAAACTTTCGGTTTTTACAGAAAAGCGACACGTTAAAGTCAAATAAAGGATTCTGACAGCAATATAAGTTTAATTTTTAGTTTTTAAAAAGCTTTATTTAATAATAAACTCAAGTTTTTTTAGTGGAACAAATAAATTACACAATAAAATTTATATATAAACTGTCAAATTATAATATTTCTAAAAAATCGTTTTTACCCCAATTGAATAGCAACATTATGCAGAATGTCCTTTAAAATTTTGGTTTATCCGATATAATCTTTTTATTGCAGTCTTTCTTCTTAATTTTTAAAATTAAGTTTAATATGTTTGCAATTCTTGTTAAAAGTGCGCTAAGATAAAGTGTTTGATTGTAATTTACTTATTCAGATTGGCAAGAATAGCTGGACGAAAGAGCTAGAAGATCAGCTTTGTGCTCTGTGGTATCGTACAACATAAGGTGCGATATCACATCTCCTTTCAAGTTTGTCCGATTTCCCCAAGATAGCGAAGAGAGTACTGGTGATTTCAACCGAACCACGATTGATTGTACGACTTATCTATCATGAGTTCTACAGAAATTATTTTAACAACTAATTTTGGCTGGTTAATAACTACAGATATATTCGTAGGAAATAATCTTGGGTATCATTGGCAATGTATGCAGCAGTGATAAAGCGGCCATCGATACAATAGGCCGCGATCGAGAGCTAGTCACACAAATCCTGAGCTATTTAAAATCCGACAACTCGTTAATATTGATTCAACTTGTCAAGATCTTGAAGGAAATGTCGGATCAAATCATAAAAAAAGCTCGATCAGTTTGGGTAGCTTATTTTACGAAATGTGCATTTTTCGGAGATTGTATAATCTCTATATTAATGACTTCGACTAATGGTAAGCACTGTAATTACACAAGAGAAATCTTTTGCATAATTAATATAATCCTGAAATCTTTGTCGCAGATGAATTACTAACCGGTACAATGGATTTGGTTGCATCTATATTTATTGGTGCACGTTTGGCGAAGAAAAACAAATTGTGGGAGAAACTGTTTAAAATTGACCAATTCATTGTTGCGATGTTAGAATCGTTTACGGGGATAATGGCGAGAGAAACGAGAACAATGAGAGAGACGAGTCGCTTTGAATGGAAGTTTGCCTATAACTGGCTTGGATGCTTAAATCTCATCATAATAGACCCCAACCACGTGGTTGAAGGCGAAATCTGTGATAATGGAGAGATGCTTTTGAAACTTTTGGAGATTATATATAGAATATTGGAACCGTGCAATAAGTTACATAATTTATATCCAATTCGGGAAGCAAGTGCCTTCCTGATTTACAATGCTACGTGTATACTGTCAAGTATCATAAATTATAATGTGAATGTGGGAAAAATAAATGACATTCTAGCGACTATAACTTTCTCCCTTAGAATGGGTAAGTAACACGATTTTTTTGTTTTGGTTGCGAATAGTAGACATATAGATAGTTTTTTTTCTTAACAATGTATGTATTAGTTTCAGAATCTCGTTTTAAAGAAGAGCTAGATCCCGAGGAACTCGTACCCGGTCTTTCAAATTACCTAGATAAATACTGGTTACGTATGTCACGTATTAACCGACAAACCGACCAACAGATTGCGGAAATATATCGTCAATGTAAACGCGATTTTGAGCAGTACGTAATAGGACTTGTCTCGTCACACCCGGGATACTCGACAAGTTGACGCAGCTGCCATCTTCGTTAGGTGTAATTAAAAATACGGGACCTGAGTAAAAATATGAGTTAACCCTTCGCAGAACACGTGAGGCTTTCAAGACCCAATCGATATTTCAATTTCGAATTTTACGCAGATTTTACGGATTCATAAAGAAAACGCGAACAAGAATCAAGCATACATAACGGTATAAATAGTTTATTAAAGCCTTTGAAAGTATACTTGAATTTTTTCAGCTTTTTTATGGCACCATTACAGCTTGAAAATCTTATCTGGGCATAAAAGATCCCCAGGTGTACGACGAAAGTATCAGAATTACGTGCGTTCTGCGAAGGGTTAAAATTATTTCTTGAATTTGTATACGAAAATATCTTGACATGTCTCGACAATATGTAGTGCAATGGTACAAACAATAGTACAAACGATAGTGCAAATAGTACAAATAGTCCTACATACAATAGTACAAACGGGAATATTATGCAATAAGTAATTTACGATATTAAGCAATATTATGCGTAGGTTGCACTGGAGACTCGATTATAATAAAATGTATTTTAAATGTATAAAGATCTGATTATATATATATATATCTCTATACATATATGTATATATACAGTCTATTTTAATAAATGACATTTTATATTTACCTAATTACATCGTGTACGTTTATAAGTCAAATAGCGTTCCCATATTTTTATTTATGAACCTTATACCGGATCTTACAAGCTATTGATATAAATTGTGAAATTTGAATTCTGCAAAATTAATACGCTTTTATTATCATAGTTTATGATTGGTGCAGAGTCTTTCATAGACTATTTTTATTTATCGAGCCATTATATCTACACGTTCTCAGATCAATTATGAATCGATTTTATCTTCAAAAAATCAGTCATTTAATTCTCGAAAGTAATTTCCATCGTATAGCTTGAGAGCTGGATTTCAAAATTTTGTTTCCTTGTCCACGATCAATGGATCTTTGACTTTAGCTACGTTCCATTTAGCGCTCGCAACACTTTTAGGCCGATATTAGTAGTAGGATCTTATATATAAGATCTGACTGAATATTCTTGTCACGGACCTTGACTAATGCTACATTTGAATGTGGCGCGATGTTCCCAACCAAAATTTGATTGGCTGTCGTATTCTTCGGCCGCCATTGTGCGCAATGAAAACACCTGACACCTGTCTTCTTACATCAGTACGATTCAAAGCGCACGTGAGTGTGGATCAGTATCAGCGTCATCAACACGGAGCACGGCCCGCGATGGAGAGACGTCTCTCAAAGGTAATACGATAACTAATAACGATAGTTAACGTGATAAAAGAGCTAAACGCGGAATTGTTACATTGTTGACTGTGAACGCAGCTGCCGGGGAATGACGCGGATAATAAGTATGGAACTTTCGTCTTCGCCGACGAGGGACATACCTTGGGAAACGCGCTCGCTTCCGTGATAAGCGAATAGTACGTATCGTTTGAAATTCGTGAATGTCAGTTGATCGTGGAATACCTTTTTCTAAAACACCTCTTCCAATCTCTCCCTGCAGCCCGAACGTCAAGATATGCGGCCACACCGTGCCACATCCGGCGGAGAAGAGGGTGCACCTCAACATCCAAACGACCGGTGAGAACGTGATCGAGGTGTTGAAACGAGGTCTCCACGATCTTGAGAAAATGTGCGACCACACGCTCAAGACGTTTGACAAATCCTACGAGAAATATAAATCTTCGCAAGACGCCTCCGACGCTACGTAACGCCGTGTCGTTCTCTTAGAATATTTCTAATATATTGCAAATACGTTTTTAAGTTGGTTAAGTATCAAAATTGCGTATATTAAAGGCGTAGTCAGTTTCTTAATAAAACAAATTAAAAAAAACAGTGCGGTCTTGATTAAATTCATATATAAAAGTAATGTACTGTGAACAGACAGATCTATCCAGGGTTTTTTTAATCCCCATTCATAATCAACGGTGCTGCTAGACTATCGTACATTCATCGACAAATCCTATGTGGTGATGTGCATGACGAAGGTTCAGTCTATTCTTTATTGATCCATTCTTTTCTATCCATTGATCTCGATAAAACGGTACAGAACAGGAAGCATTGAGTCAGGGGATTGAGGGAGAGAAATAAGATTTGTTTTACAATTTTTTTTTTTTTAAAGCGTTCCCAAAAGGCCTGGATGTTTATTTAGACAACTTCGGCCGCTCTCGCGCCGCCTTTGTGAGTCTTGGACAGATAGTCGGCGAATTCTTGGTACGGTGCTTTAGCCAGTGCCTGTTCCTTCCACAGGTCGGGCGTCAGATACGCGTAAGTTTTGGCGATCGCGGCGTAAGTGGCCTTGGCAAAGTTGCCGAGGGTGCAGGTCGATCCTCTGGCCGAGGTGTAGCAGTCCTCGATGCCGGCCATCTGAAGTAGCTTCTTGGGAACTGGGGCGGATACGATGCCGGTACCTCTGGGCGCGGGTATCAGACGCACCTGGACGGAACCGCACTTGCCCGTCACCTTGCACGGCACCGTGTGCGGCTTGCCGATCTTGTTGCCCCAGTAACCGCGCCGTACCGGCACGACGGAGAGCTTGGCCAGAATGATAGCGCCGCGAATCGCAGTGGCCACCTCCTTGGAGCATTTCACTCCCAATCCGATGTGTCCATTGCTGTCTCCAATGGCAACGAAAGCCTGTAAAATATTCCGATTTTAGACTCTTGTCTCTCGACATTTTTATGACACTTTTATGTTTTGTGTTCCTTTTTAGTTTGTTATATCTAAAAGAGAAAAGGTTTACCTTGAAACGTGTGCGTTGACCAGCTCGCGTCTGCTTCTGTACCGGCATAATTTTCAGAACCTCGTCTTTCAGATCCGGCCCGAGGAACTTGTCAATGATCTCGTATTCCTTGATGGGCAAAGAGAACAGGTAGATGTGCTCGAGAGACTGAATCTTGCCGTCTCGGACCAGACGGCCCAGCTTGGTGACCGGGACCCATTCCTTGCTGTCTTCCTTGCCGCGTCCACGGCCGCGTCCTCTGCCTCTGCCTCTACCTCCACGACCCCTCAGACCCCCGCGATCGCCACCGCGAGAGCCGAAACCTCCACGAAAACCACCGCGTGCGGCTGGAGCTGCGTCCGCCATTCTACAGTTAAAACAAAACTCATGATAAACTTAATGCCCGTTCTAGACTGGAGTATGATTCTACTCTCGGCTCATCCGAGTGAGTGGTGTAGAGTGTGTAGACGGGTAAAAATCTATAAGTTTGTGTATAGTTTATGTCACGTACACTACAGAAAGGAGGATGAGCCAAGAGTAGGATCATCCTCCAGTCTAAAACGGGCATAACCGTCCCGAATTAGTATGCATGTTTAGTAATCTTTGATACTGAAACTTGCGACGGTAATAACCTAAATGTGCAAGGCCAACATGCGGCATTTGATAAAATATCAGGAAATCCGATTGTTTATGCGTAATTGTTCATACAAGAATATTCATCTTTGTAATCGTCTCGCACAGATGAGCGAGAAATATGCAAAAGTTATCGTAACTGGAAAATTTCTAAAATGTACACTCACGTCACTTCTTTCCCTTTCCTCCAGAGGATCAGAGAATAGCCGGAAACATGAGGTGGAGACGGGAAATTAATATCCCTTCGAGATGGCGCGTTGTATGACGTTTTGAAAAATGGCGCGTTTCTATTCAACAATGCGTCGACTCACAATTTACAGTCAGATTCAAGTATTCGAGATATAAATTTGCTATATTATACTGTTAATTAAAATAATCATAAAACAGTATTTAATAGAAAGGACAAAAATAAATAAAATATTTTTCGTTAGAAATGATTCAGAAAAATATCGCTCTATTGTTCTAAATTTCTAAAATATAAAAATAAAAACGTAATTTTGCGGAGCCAAGAGTGTAATGTTTTTATTAAAGAAAAAATAATATTAACTCATTTAATTTATTCAATCGGCTTATCCATTGCAAAATTTATTATAAATTTGTTGTACCGTACAAAATAATGTAGAAATAATGTGCGAAGATAAATGCTTTTTATTTGATAGTTCCATGTTTTATGTTACAAAACTTGTAAAACAGAGGAAGTCCTTATTTAATTTTCCTGCCACTTACATATACTGACACTATATTACGTTCATCACCGCTGTATATGAATCTCTGAAAATTCTCCTCGAGCGTATATTTTCTGAAATTATTCAATAAGCTGTCTTTCACATTCAAGTCGACGATGAGAGCATCGAATTCTTTGCCTGCCATGAAATTACCGACTTTGTCCTCAATTGAGAGTGCTAAACACAAAATTAATATAATCAATACAATTGTAAAAAGCATTTTGTATATGAATGTATAGAGCATTCTTAATGTATACCGTCAACCCCTTACCTCTAGCACCTCCTAATGTTGCCATATAAAAAGCGTCTTTGTAACTAAGCGGTGTATAATTGTCTCTTGTCAAGGACAGACAATTTGATACTCGTAAAACCGATCTCATCTCGTCCAATATACTGTAACTGGCTCCACCTGAAACATCTAAGAAGACACATTCATTTTTAACGTGATGAACATCGTGTTGCAGTGTATATTAATTCAGTTAAATCTTAAAGCTTGGATATTAAGTTAAATATCCAAATTATTGGCATAAAACTTGTACAAGAATTCTTGTGGCACCTGTTCCAAGTCCAACTTTGATACTGTTAGCCTTTAGCCTCTGTACGTCGCAAAGACCGCTTTTCAGATACGTGTTCGAAGAGGGACAGTGAATCACAGCTGTTCCTCGTTCTTTGAGAATGGCAAGTTCGCTGTCCGCGAGATGAACTCCGTGCGCTAATACTGTCTGTGAGACAATCAGATACACTATATGAGTCTAACTGGGCTAATCATAGATTTTCGTGTAAAAGAAAACGAAATATGTTGTTTCAGTCTATTTCGTATAGATTAATGATATATTATACCTTATTAGTGAGAAGACCAGCGGCGTCATAAACAGCCGTGTATGAAGGCTGGTTTGGAAAAGCTGCTTCTACTGCCGCTATCTCGTCTTTATTTTCAGAGATATGAGTCTACGGAGAATGGGGAACACTTTGTATTTATATAACAGACAGCATTGTACGTTGTTGACAGCATATCGAACTCAATAAAAAAATACCTGTATATGTAAATCTTTCTCTTTAGCGATCTTTGCCAGCTCTTGCATTAATTCCATGTCACAACTCAATGCAAATCTTGGCGTGATGATCGGCCTTACAAGCGGGCTCTGCAACAAGTTTGGAGCAATGTAATATCTTTCTGCAATTGATTCCTACATTATCTGTAATTGAAGAGCCGTCATCCTGTCGCGATGTCGCAGGCAATAAAATACGAGAGTTTGCATTTACCCCTATTCGCTCAATAGACTTTATGAAAGCCACGGTTTCATTAATTGACTTCTCGGTGCTTTCGCAGTATCCATCGTCACGCGGTGCGTTCATATTCACTTTCCCGATGAAAGCTCGTTGGCCCAGCTTCGCAGCTTTCCTCGCGAGGATCGTAGACGCCTCGGCGTATAAAGATGCAAAGTAACACGCCGTTGTTGTGCCCATTTTGACGGTTTGTTTCTGCAACAACATATGCGATATTTAACATAATAAAAAGTTATATGAATATCTTGAATAATTGTACATTCTGCGATAACATTTCGGTTAGAATCGCTAAATACCACGACTGCTTCAAAAACTTGTTCCGCAAATTTCGTATCAATGTACTCTCTCTCCAGCGGAAAGGTGTAATTCTCCAGCCATTCCAAGAGACACTTGCTGTAGCCCAGTCCAAGATTCGGAAACTGTACCGCATGAGTATGTCCGTCGATGAATCCAGGTATCATAAACTGTTCGCGTGACAAAATATTAACTTCGTCGTCATCTGCGAGAAATATTGTGAGAAAATCTGAGATATCATCATCTATCCCCTGTTGACTAGTCTGTGGATTCTCCATAACACGAATAATCTAGATATTGCATAAGATAATGTCACTAATATATCTCTGTTATTTTATATAAACTATATATATATGTAGTAAAAAAGTAAATGTAAGATATGTTAAATATACCTTGCCATCTTCAACAAATACAGCAGCGTTCTCCTTAATAATCAATTCCTCATTATCATCTATGCAAATCAACGCACCAATATAAACTTGTCGAACCATTGTGCTATATTCTCTATATGTAGATGTTTGTAACTGAAACAATTAAAAATATTATATACATTGCTATCCAGTTTTATAATTGCATTCAAGACATTTTAATTCTTTTATCTACACATTTTCTATCTGCAATTATTATTAACTTTCTTATTTTATTAGAAGCTATATATATTATAA
>NW_020224930.1:0-4617 GCF_003070985.1 Temnothorax curvispinosus | reverse complement strand
AGAAAATATGAACTGCGCAAGAAGTTTTCAGCTAAAAAGCACAGGCCAATTATTTTGATATACCAAAACAATAGGCTCCGTCATTTTATTGCATACAAACGAAAGAAAAAGTGATTTTTCTTACATCGTAAAGCTCTCGTAACGTCCGCAAATGAATTATCACTCGGCAAAACGCGTCTGTCACGATTCGCTGTCGGTGTATTCGCGACGCTTGATTTTCGCAAGTGTTACGTTATCATCGATAACACACTTGATTGTTCTGTTATCACATCGCTGCGTCGGTCGTTCAAGGACGGTCGCAGCCAGCTGATCCGAGAGGGGCATCCATCACCCCGCGCAACCCGCAACTCGCAACGTCCGATTCGCATTTCGACACTCGCGCGATTACTCGAATATACTCGACAGACATCGAAACATGACCTTTGTGAACTTTGAATAAAAATTATCAATATTTGCAAATTGAAAATTTAAAACAACCGCGAGCGAGACGGAAGTGCACGCTGAAGATGCGAATAATGCGGTGATGTTGCGCGTTCATCGGAAAAATGCACAGACGGTCGATAAATCTTCAGACGCTGGTAATTTCCCACATGTGTATTATCGATTTATGATAGAACTTTCACTGAAATAAATGTAGATAAAGCAGAAGTGTTGTGACTCCGAGCAAAACGATAATTCATGATAAGAAAATAAAAATGACATGTGTACATTTTTTTTACAATTAACGCATGAATAATCAAACTAGACGATAACGATGAGAGAGCAGTTAAAAATAAAAATCAAATGTTATCGAGTCTTAAGTAAATATATATATGTATACACACACACAACGTCTATGAAATATTAGGATAATAAAAAATATAATAAATCGTAAAATTATTATTATATAAAATTAATATTACAATTACAAGCTAAATTTTAACGATATGAATTTCCATGAAAAACCTCTATCTTTAAAGATCTCTTCTCTGTCTTCTAAAGAATACGAAAAGCAATGAAAAAATAATTTTTTTATGTTTTTCTGCCTCTCAGCGTTTCTTGTCTTCCACTCTGAAAACCCTTACATAATTAGTCTTATCAATATGATAGAGAGAGGAGAGAAGGAAAGTTGTTGCTTAAATAAAATAAAATTTAAAACAAGTCAAGAATCCTCGCATCAAGTTACGTTTGATTTTTCCTGGTTTCTTTATTAATAATATATCTTTCTGAATATTTCGAAACATTTTAAAATTTAAAACTTCTTATTTTTTAAAATAACAGTTGATAATAAATACAATATCCCCGAATATTTTTTGACGTTTAAAACAAAAAATTTCGCGGTTCTCAAATGTCCCATTAAAATTTCTCGGCGAAGACATGAAAATGTTATAATCATACTGTTTTTTCTTATGCAAATATAATATAGTGCCGTAGATAACCCTCTTGTTGCAACCACGTTGAATGACGAATGTCGGAAGTGAGAAGCGTGAATCGTACCTTGCATTTCGCGCAGAGATAAATTGGTTCTTTCGTATGCGGGTTCGATAATATAAACTGATAAAACATTTTTTCTTTGTATTAATAAATAAATGTATTATTCAATCATACGTGTACACCTTCAGCGCAAATGGATATTGATCAACAACATTTATTGATACACTGAACGAAAATATGAGTTTTATCGTAGCGTTAAACATTAATAATCGACGAAAGAGAAATTAAATTTATTTCGCACGGCAATGCAAGAGAATTTGCATAATTTGTCATTTCCGAAGACATGATACAAACGCAATTGCAGGAGGGAATCGAAAACAATCCCGGCACTCGCGGCTGCGGCGCGACCTCGTTAGACAAGGCGCGAAACGAACTACTGCAATTATTAATTTATTCAGCCTTTCTATTAATTGACATACGTTACAGTGTACACTTAGTCTTGCTACTTATTTTACTGGTACAGCTAACCAGACCGCGCGAACATCAATGAAATCACATCGGATGAGGCGCCGTGCTCCTCATTTGACGGTATCTATCGAAAACGCCTCTGATCAACCATTCGTTCAACGATTCGTGGCAAGTGCTTACTATCGACAACGCTTGAATCACGTAGAGAATGAGGCAGAAAATAAGAATACTCGTCAACATTATATGCCATATTGATAATTGTCTTCTTCTTCTTCGTCTTTTTACTTGGAAAGACGATCTTGTGCTAAAAAAAAGAAATAATGTTAAAAGGAACAATCTCTCTCTTATGTTAATGACTAGATAAAATAAAAGAGAAATTAATGATTACATTGATTTACGATCAGAATTAATATTTTCGTTGTCGGAAAGCTCGGGAGAGATCTCCTTTCCGTTCGTCCAAACCTCGTTCTCGATTATTCCACAATTTATTGCACTTTGGCTATTGTTGGAATGACTCAGTCGTAGCACGTCGTTATTTTCTTCTCTCGAGCTACGACGAGACTCGGTCTGCTCGAAGATACCCCGTAATTCGCCGATATTGTTGGAAGTTCTGTTGACAAATATTTAAAAAATATCCAATGTATACGCAAGAATTATATATTTTTTTAAATTAAATATATTAAATATATTAATAGCTTTTTAACATTATCTAACAGATGTTTCAACTATTAGCTCAACCTATCTAGATCCAAGTCAATAATAATATTACTAACTCGGTATGATTCAGTTTTTCAATTTCCTTCGGGCATTCAGAGCTGAAGGACGGTCTCCTGAGAGTCATGCGTCCGGAAACGGAATTTCGCTGTCTCACGATCTCCTATATAGAGCATAAAGCAAGATATATAGACAATATAAAAAAAAGGGAAAGTAAACAGGCAATCGTGTTATGCGCGTTATTGTGTTAGTAATGCAGAACGTAAGAGGACAACACCGTTGAGATACCAAGCTGTAAAAGCAAAAATTCAAAGCTAAAACAAATTGCCTTTGTCACATCCTGCATACTGCCCATCGGCCGAGACATCGTGGCCACGCTGGCTCTTCTCCTATTAGCTTCTTTCTAGAAAGAAAAATTGACGAAAAAAAACATACCGATTAATCGACAGAACGAAATTAAACAAGAAAAAAAAATGAAAGTGCAAGCTGTGAGCGCGTTAAAAAAATCCCTGCGAAGTTGTGCGAATGTGCGAGGTACGACAACGAAGCGACCGCGACGGAAGGTGCGAGACGAGATATGATGAATGTCTAACGTGCAATGATAAGCTGGCGAAAGAAAGCAATGAACGTGATCCTCCAGTATTTCCGAACCAATACCATACGATTATTGGCGAGTATACTGTTCCTGCTGATGCGAGAATGTTCATCGTTGAGCTCGCCAAAGTTCTCCTCCATCGCTATGTTGTTATCTGCCAGGAACCGTCTGGAAACGAACAGCGTGCACTATCACTGATACCGTCTCATTGTTACGAAAACGAAGGAGGGAGAACGTAACATCGAACGCTATTACAAATTTTTCACCAAGAATATTTATCCCGAACACTATCCGACTATTAATTGATCTCTATCGGAAAAGGCAAGGCCTCTGAAAGTTTTTTTACTCACGACAGATAAAAGACCGAAGACGTGAATATCATATTTTTGAAAGCTGATGCAACATCAAAGCTCAAAATATAAAATTGAACGAACGACCAGCGAATAAGGGGAGGTGATAAATCTGACCCTCACTTAGTCTCGGCGACGTTGGCGGTCAGCTTCTCGCACTGGGACTGCAACGCATGGACATACTTGTCGGCCAGCTGAACGGCCCGGGAAACCCTACGCTCCTGGTGCACGGCGCCTAAGGTCTCGGCCGCGCAGGATACCCAGTGCGCACATCGCACAATCATGTCCAATTGATGCCTGACCCGCTCCACCCGCTCCGCGGATTCCCTGTCCGTGCATAGTGGCGCGAGTTCCTGACGTTACGCAAAATTCAATCCCTTCAACGAACCACGGAGAACGACTACTAACTGGCAAATGCCACGCGGATACAATTCAGACGCGTTTCAGCCGATTTAGCCGAAGGCTCTGCGTTCTCTATTGTAATACAATTGCTCGAGAAAAGGATTAATAAACGACAAGATATTTTCGTGGTCACTTGCCTGAATGTCCTGCTGCATCTTCCGCACTTCGCAGGAGAGATTTCTCTCGGATTGATCGCGTTGCCGACACGACATCGCTATCCTTCGCGGTAGGGTCAATCTGTCTATAGAAAGACACAACGCGAACGCCGTGTACTTTTTCTACAACAGGAACAATATCGTATAATATTAATTATCCGCTGAAATAATGTAATTTTCATATTTTGGACGTGGTTTATTTACCTGCAGTTCTAGCTCGCTTAGATTCTCTCTGAAAATGAAGATTATTCGACAATTAATTGTACGATCGAATGCTGCATCAAGTTTCCAACTCACCTGCTCTCTTCGGAATCTGATAAATTAGCTAGCCCAGATTCTCGCAGACGAACTTCCGTGAGACTCGGGAAAACTCTGCGATTGCAACTTTCCGGAGTCGAAGATGGATTTCTCAGTCTACAAGCGCAACCGTACTTCGGTCGAGCGAGGTTTTCACCCTCCGAAAATGATCTGTTCATCTTTAAAAGCCACTGTAACAACAAAATGATATTGCAGAATAAGC
>NW_020224929.1:0-2809 GCF_003070985.1 Temnothorax curvispinosus | reverse complement strand
ACGACTCGCATGATCAGCTGATCAAAACGGAGTCAAATGAGAAAAATCACATAATTTGGAAAAAGTAACATACTTTGTCACGTATGAAATTTTGCACCATAATTCATAAAATTATTTTTCCCTTAGCAAAAATTGCCTGAAATATATTTCTGAACGTGAAAACCTACAAACAGTCACATGACTAGCACGTATAGCGAGACGCCTGCCTTAAGTTTACGCTTATAAGTAGTTATAAATTTCTGAGCCTTTACCGTGCTTTTAAAATCACGCACAAAAATCTACAATTATTAGTATATTCGAAGTTATACAATTACGATTTATAAGATCGAATAATTGTTTATTGTGGATTCTTAAGCAACGGTAAGATCCTATATGAGATTCAGATTTGTCTACGCGAATCTTATATGTCTTCCTCACCTCGCAGTTAGAGATGTGCGATTTCGTGCAAAATTATATGCATCGCGATTGCGATGTTTCTTGAGAATCGCAGTGAATGTGACGTATTATATATCGCATCGCTATTTTTATCTTATATTTTGAATTGCGTAATTTTGTATCATAAATGCAATTGTGAATCACGTATATCATTTATTTTATATATCGTAAAAACCATTTTAAATTTAAATATTAGACTATTTATAAACATGTACAAATGTTTACTCACGATATAAAAAAATGGCATATATTTCTTCTATCTCTTGCCGCAAATAACTTGTGCATACATTTATAATAATTTTCAGTTTATTTTCTTAGTTCTTTTTGCGATTAAATACCATATTTTATAATACAAAATTTTTACGAATTAATAAAGAGAAACAAATTTCAGATTAATTAAACCATGTCTAATAGTGTTAAATAGTGTTAAAAATAAGCACTTTAATAATAACACTCAGAGAAATAAATGATCGGACAATTCGTTCAAAAATTAACAAATAGATAATTCGATACTTTTAATCGGAATTATAAAAAGCCGATCAAGACTAGAATAATGTTCGATCAATGATAGCCGGATATTATTAATAAATTGATCGGCCTTTTAATTATTCCGATTGAAAGTGTCGGATTATCCGTTTGTTAAGTTTCGAACGAATTGTCCGAGCATTTAGACCTGGATTTTGCTTTCAGTGAATTGGAACCAAATGTGCATTTTTATAACATTTAAATACTTTGTTTTATCATTTTCCTATATAAATATTTAATGACTAAATACTTCATTACAAGTGCGATTTTGAGCTGCGATTTTATATCGCATTGCTCTTCAAGAAAAAAAATCGCTAGCGATATAACGCAAAATCGCACATCTCTACTCACAAAAGCGGAGCTGGCTCGCGGCGCCGGAGCCGCGAGAGACGATCCTGGGGCGCGAGGGAACGCGTGGACACAACAATGCTGGATTCTCTATAAATAATCGAGTTTGCGACTGCGACCGCGCGGCGGCGCGGAAGTCGCGCACGCGCGCGAGAGGGAAAGAGACAGAGAAGAGAGAAGAGAGAGGTGCGACGCGCCTGGCGCGGCGCGGCCGCCGCGCGCCGCGCGATGCAGTACTCCCTGCCGTACCGCGCGGTGCGTGTCTCCTTGCTGCGCGCTCCCGTTACCGCTCGATCGCGCTCCGTTTTCGGGCGACCTTCGTCCCGCGTACCAGCAGCGACCGTCGCCGCCAGCGCGTCCCCCGGGTGCAACAGCAACAGCAACAGCAGCACCAGCACCAGCAGCAACGTCGCGCCGCCGTCGATGCGATCGCGGCGGTGCGCACCGCGCACGCTCTCGCGCGTAATCGCGTCTCTTCGGTGTGACGTCGCGTCGTAGGTCGGCGTCGTGGCCGACGAAGAATGACAGTCGTCGTCGCGGTCGATCGCGTGTGAGGCACCGTGCGGTGCGAAAAGTCCAAGTCGTGAAACGTCGAACGCGGCCTGTGGTGAATTCCGTGTGTCATCGTCGTCGTCGTCGTCGTCGGATATTTTGTCTCTCCGATATTTCTCACGCGCGTTCTTGGTAGCCGCTTGAATTCGCCCGGTGGAGAACCACGGGGGAATCTGGAACGGATGCCGCATGAGAGGTAAATGGAGAAACTGTGCGTTCTTTTTCTTTTTTTTTGCGCGCGCGATCGTCCGGGAACGCGGCTGCGACGGCTGCACCTCGCGCGGCAGCCATATTTCCGCGATTTCGCGGAGAGCGATGTCGCAACGAGCGAAGCGGCGACGACGACCCGTCCGCGGCCGCGGGTCGTCTTGGCGCGTCCCGATGGTATGTGCGCGCGAGCGCGCTTCCATGCAGTCTGCATTTTTTCGCGCCGCTCCGCATCTCGGAGCGCGAGTGTCTCTCTCTCTCTCTCTCTCTCTCCCGCTCGATAGATAAGTACAGTTGACAATGTGCGTCGTGCAAAGACGGATCGGATGGAGCAAAGGTGAAGACGCATCTCCCCAGTCTCCCTACCTCCCTCCTCCTTTCCGCCCTTCTCTTTCTCTTTCTTTTCTAGCGCGGCGTCGCTTTTATCGCGCGCAGCCCCGTGGCGTCGAATATTAATGAACCTGATCGACGTAAACAGACCGCACGTTTCTGTTTTGCGTGCCGAGATAAATACGCTGCTTCCCTCCCACGGGAAAGCGGATGCGTCGAGTGCTTCGCGATCGTGCCTTGTGCCAATTAAAGGTCCACGACTATACGCTATACGCGACGCGACGAATCGATCGATTCGAGGGGAGCTTCAATTCGTTCGATACGAAGATCACGTGGAAATCGGAGGGCCTGTAGTTGTCGCTGAACGTGTGTCTCGGGAGTACACGTGTCGGAATCGTAAACACGACGTATA
>NW_020224928.1:0-6358 GCF_003070985.1 Temnothorax curvispinosus | reverse complement strand
AAGATACAAGCTGGAGAAAATGGCAGGGGTCTCTCAGACCTTGGTGAAGTAATATCGGGGTGTAAAAACGTAAGGTAACTGAGGGTTAACAATAATGGCTAAAAGAAAAAAAATTGTATATTTTCAGCAAAGCAGAAACTTCACAAACAATCGTCCCAATTATTGTCAGTGACGTAGAAATAACTCAACCGTAAGTTTTTCTTTACTAATTTAAAGTTAAACATGTATTTTTATTTTTTTTATTTGTTATGTAATAAAAGTTTTCTTATAAAATATAATTGTCAGGATATATGTAATTTATTTATTAACACATTATATTTAAATTTTTTTTAACTTTAGATTTTATTTAATATTATTTTGCTGTTTTTGTCTCTTACAGCAAAATAGTTACATAATTACATATATCATATTTAAAAATAATCTTTGTGCTATGATCTAACGTTTGGAATATATTATAGCAGCACATCCACTATCAAGAAGCCTGCAGTTAGGACTAAATCGTCCGATGATAGCCCGAGAAAAAGGAAATTGCGAGAGAAGTTCCAAAAATTAAAGGCGCAAAATAAAGTAATGCGTGAAACAATCCGACGGCTTCGTATGGAAAAGAAGAAGAAAACTACAAAAGTTGAAGAAGAAAACGAATTCGATCAACTAATAAAACTAGGCCGTAAGTTATTACCGGAAAAATTTAAATTTTACTTTTAATTAATGGCAACATGTATGTGCAATTTTTTCAGTTGCATTAATATTGATATTGTGTTTTGATATTATGCGTTCATATTGTGCGTTGAAATTATGCGTTACTATATATGTATTAATATGTGTGCATTAATAGACTTTTATACATTACGTTACTTATTAAATTTTATATTGTGTATGTTACATAAATTCATGTATTCGTGTGTGTTAAATATATATATGTATGTATATATATATGTATGGGCGATGGTGCATGTGTATTTGTAAAGGCATGAATACTGTTAGTGATACATTTAATTAATTAATTATTTTTTCTTTTTTTTTTTTAAGTTCTTACATGCCTGAAGGATGAATAATCAAAAGGTTATACGAATGAAAAACTTGGAGAAGAAATGGAGCTTATTAATATTACATTTTATAGATTCCTTTGTTTATATTTTAAGTATTTTCTGTTCTACATTATTGTACGGTAATTATTGTAGCTTGCACTTTTATTGCTTTTTTCTTTTTTTGGGTTGTATCGAGGTGGATCGAGTAGCTGAGATACAGATCAATGAAAGAATTGTACAATAAAGTGTATTTAATGTATTTTTTTGTTCTGTTTCTCTGGTGTGTGTTGAGGTGGATCGAGTAGCTGAAGCATGGAGCAGTGAATAAATTAAAAGAAAAAAAGACTACAATTTGGTAATACATAATATGTAATTTCTTATGTATTGTAATAAAGATACAATTTTATTTTACATAAAAAATGTAGTTTCTTTATTATATTTATTAATAAAACATGTACTTTTAATATATTGCAGTTATATTTATTACAGGTATATTCTTTTTGTATAGGTATACATAAAATTATTTTAAAATGTAATATTAACATATCGTTGTATTAAAATTAAAATTTCATTTATCGCATTTTAAATTAAGCATGAATATATATCTTATTTTTATTTTGGATGCATAATTAAATCATTCATTTATTTCATTTAATGTAATAAAACTATTTTATATTAAATATTTTATAATTATAATTGTTTTCTTATAAGTATAATGTATAAAATATTATATTTTACTTTTCGGTTGTTCAATATATGTTATATAACATTATATTTTCTAGTAATTTACCTCAATACATTTATATTATTCAATCTGCACAATCACATTTATATATAATTTTATTTTTTCTCATTTTTGAATTTTTTTTTCTTATTTTTAATACATAATAAATATTTATCTTTATTATTTTTACTAAATTCAGATTAATTTCATGTAAAAGTGGAGTGAGAGCGGAGAAAGGAAGAGCAATTGAGAAAGAAGTTCAGAGAAAGACGTTGGGCGCGTTCAGCAAAACCGCTCAGTAGCATAGCACGTGATTGGCTCTTATACTTTTAGACCCAACGAATCAGCGTAGCGTGTCGATAAGACGACACTCAATAGTTGTGTCTGCTGTACGTGGCCGTTCAGTTGGTATTAGTGGGCGCTTACTTATTTCGCGCATGCGCACTCCATTTTGGACAACACTAACTTCAAAGGCGCCGACAGAGAGTTGCGCTACTGTATATACTGTGCCTTTGCCTACAACTAAATTTTTTAGGATCTTTTACTTATGATAATTACAGATCAATAACTGTGTTATTCATATTTACGTAAATGATTACACAGATGCGACTCGATAGTACAACTTTTCGAAAATTCTAATTACGCTTTTCTTACACTCCATAAAAGATTAAAAACAGACTTGAAACTCGACTCGATAATAAGATCATACATTTTGACTATTACACTTAATGAATGTCGAAAAATATATAAACAACACAAATTCTTACCTGCTCTGCCATTATAACAATGTGACATTCAGGAGAATAATAACATTTGGAGAACAAATGGGAACACATCGCTCTGTCCTTGTCTAGAGCGCGCATTTCAAACTGCGTTTTCGAATGGACTCGCGCAGCGAGTTAAAACCTCGGCAGCCTTACCTCCACAGGGGCGAAGGTGCGGCAGCCGGGTATTATTTTGAAGGAAATTTGACGAGCTTTCCAACGATATGTCATTCGTCCATAAAAGTGATAGGTGTAGGTTAGTTAATCAATATTGTCATATTGGACATCGGCAGCCACCCTTAAAGCAGGGGATGAGGGGTGGCAGCCGGGTATTGGAAGGTCCATTTTATTGCCCCCTATCTATTGAAACAGAAAATTTTCATAAAAGCAATGAGTGAAGTACCTCGCACAATTTCATTTGTTAACAATTTGTTATAAGATATAAAGCAGGGAGTACGACTTTGGCTGACAAGCAATTAGTATTGTGCGGTACATTACCCACTGTTTCGAGTAAAAATTTGTCATAAAAGCGATCGACCCAAATTTTTGCGGTGGGCTCCCGGACTATTATGCATATTGCCCGGCAATTATGCATAATTCCCGAATTAATCAAATTTCTCGTAGCATATACAGGGTGTACCAGGACCTCAGCGACAAACTTCGAGGAATGATAGGTCACACAGGGGGATCATTTTTTGTTAAGGAACATATGGTCGCTGACGCGTTCTTAAGGAGCTATGCATCCGAAAAGTCAGATTTCCGGCAAAATGTTTTGAACAAATAAAATTTATTTTTTTTTGCATGTTCTGACAATTTACAATAATAGCTGTTCAAATTGTCTGCCCTGTACCTTATTACATTGTTGACACCTTCGCAGCATTGATTGTCCAACTTTGTCGAGTATGGCAGGGTTGTTTCAGATTTGTTGAAACGCAGCATTTATTCGGTCAATTAGTTCCGCTCTGTTGTCAACTGGGGTGACGTACACGATACTCTTAACATACCCCCACAGAAAATAATCAAGGGGCGTTAAATCGGGTGATCACGGTAGCCATGCAATAGGTCCCGCTCTTTCTATCCAATGTTCCCCGAATTTGGCGGTTAAATGTGCGCGCACATTAATGCTGAAGTGTGGTGAAGCTCTATCATGTTGGAACCACATGTTCCTGCGCACAGCAAGCGGTACATCCTCGAACAGTTCCGTAAGTGTGTTCTGCAGGAACTGTAGATAGTCTGCTTCATTTAAACGTGGTGGCAAAATAACAGGTCCTATCAGATGATTACCAATAATTCCAGCCCATATGTTGACGGAAAACTGTTGTTGTGAGCTCTAAAAAAAATCATATGTAGGTTCTCATAGTCCCAAATGTGACTATCCCTGTTAAAGTATCCGGTCCGCGTGAAGCAGGGCTCGTCTGTGAACAAGACGTGCGTGGGAAAGGCAAGATCAGTGACACTTTGATGAAGTAACCACTGTACAAATTGCATACGAGGTGCAAAGTCGTTCGGTCCTAGTGCCTGCACCTTCTGGAGGTGGTACACATGTAGGTCGTACTCATGCAATACTCTCCAAACTAATATGCGACTTGTCCCCATATCGTGCGCCACAGCACGCGTGCTAGCTGAAGCTGAAGGTTCATTGCTGAATCTCTCGATCATATTGTCTTCCAAATCAGATGTCCTCACATCACGCCTTCCCCCGCCAACATGCTGAGGACGAAGATTCCCCGTCTCTCAAAGGTGTTGATGAATTTGAGCAAAGGTACTGTGGTGTGGATGTCTTCTGTTAGGAAACTGCTGCTCGTAGATGCGACGAGCTTCTCTTCCATTTCCCCTAGCCTCACCGTAACACATTATCATGTTAGTTAGCTCAGCAAATTCGTAGTTCATGCTTGATTGATTGACAACAAACTCACAGAACAACAACGAACTTACGACATAGGTTAGGTGCGACCGGAACAACGCATGGAACTTAAAACAACCTGGCTTCGAAGCGCGGATCTAGCTCGCGGCTGGCCTGGGTTCGAAGGAGGTGCGGAGAAGCAGACGGGTGGCGAGGTTAGCAAAATGAAGGCGCGTCTCGGTTAACAGAAAATAATCAAGTTTATTCTATAACAATAACAATATATGCTCGCGCGGTTTCCGACGGTTGGGCGTGCGTGTGAGGCGACGTTGGTTTGGTCGCGGGCGGCGCGGGGCAACCCGCGGTATGTGCGGGGCGGAGCCGTTGCTTTCGTATTCTCGCGGACCGAATCGCGTGGTGGTAGGTATTGGTACGGGCGGCGCCGGTTTCCCGGTCGGCTCGGCCCGGAGCGCGGAAAAATGGCGCGAAGCGCGGCGGCGATATGGAAGCGTGGGTAACGCGACGGAAACGGGTTGTCGGCCGAGACACACTCGGCGAGGGCAGAGAATGCCGGAGGCGCTCTACCTTCTTGTCCGGACAGGTTTCGGATGATTTGGATAGAGAGAAGCGGGTCCTTCGCCGAAACACACTCGGTGAAGACAGAGAATGCCGGAGGCGCTCTACCTTCTTATCCGGACGGCTTCGGGTGATTCGGATAAATGCGAAAAGCTGGTCGTTAGCCGAGACACACTCGGCGAAGACAGAGAATGCCGGAGGCGCTCTACCTTGCGTTCGGACTGGCTTAGTGCGGGAATTCAGGATCGGTGTTGTCGGGACGACGGATGATCGGGAATCGCGCTCTGTGCCAGCGACGCCGGGCTTATATACGCGTCGCGGCGGCGTCGCGGCGTGGTGGGGGTAGCGACAGCGATCGCGAACGCCGGGCCGGTGCGGCGGAGCGATCGGGGATCGCGGCGCCCCGACGCCGTGATCGCGTTCGGCGGTCTTCGGCCGCCTTCGGCACCGCTCGGCGCGGTGAAGCGGTTGCCGCGTTAAGTCCATTTGCGGACTTCCTAACATTGCATGTGAGAACGATTAAAAATACGCTGGGCACACCGTGCCCGTTCTTCACCCCCGCGGGTGGTCGGCTGGGTGGTCTCGGCGTAATGTTCCTGCCGGAACGATGCATATTTGGGGGTGCATCGTTACAAACTATGAAAATTAGAATATAGCCACTTACTACTTGGGCTGAATTACACGGTCGCCACTGTATTTTTAGGCTCAAATACAGAAACCTCTCGTCCTCGCGTGGTCCCTTCCTTCCTTCCAGCTCAATGGCTGCCGTCTTTTACGCCGCGGACGTGTTCAAGGCCGTCGGCCACGCCCTGTTTTTGCGATGCGCAATATACGGATGTGCGGATAGGAAATTCACTGGGATCGCGATTAAAATCACTTTTGTTTTAATATAAACAAATAACAATTTATTATTCTCCTCACTACAGCAATCTCCGTGTAGGAACGGACGCGTTCTCTCAATCGCGTGGAAGTACGTCGAGTGTTTTCTACACTTTCGTGAGATGCCGCTCTCAAAGTGCAAAGACGCGAATTGGCTATCGCGAATTTCGCGTAAGCGGACGCAGAGTCACTAGGCTTGCACCGAGTGACTCTTTTCAAAAAAAAGTCACATTGACGAATCCCCGTGAAACCAGGTAGGTATGCGTTTAACGCAATCATTATTAATTTCTCCTTTTCTTTCAGGTACCCAGGATCATTCAAGGAGTCGTCTCATTTTGTCACCGGCGGTGATCAACAGTAAGTATATCATAGGTAAGTATAATAAAAGCGACTTAAATCTATCGCACGCATGTAGAATTAATAATTAAACTTTAAATTGACAAGGAATGTTAAAAGAGTATCAAATTTATAAATATAATATCCAATTGGCTCGTTGCTGTTATATATTTCATAAGAATAGTTTAAGCACTTTAAGCATTTAACA
>NW_020224927.1:0-1304 GCF_003070985.1 Temnothorax curvispinosus | reverse complement strand
GAAAGACGATGATCGGTGTCCTGTAACGGGAATACTATTTTGGACTTGGTATTATTTTTTGTCGCATTTTTTGCTGACTATATCTGTCCACGGATTTCTACTTTTATTGCTTTACGAGTCGCTTCAGTCTGAGTCTGTCACCGGTCTCGTCACTTTTTTCAATTTTTTCAATATGCCTCCGCTTGACTATGTGCCAGTCTGGGCTGACGCGGTGGATCCAAGTGAGATTCGGGCTGGTGAGGAGGCTGAAGAAACCAGTGGTCCAGCTTTGGTGGTTCCCGAAAGGTTGGAGGTTCCGGACCTTATTCACGCTCGCGTGCGTTATGACGGCGGTACGCGTGAGTTCCTGATGGAGCGTGGTCAACGAACGCCGCCTGTTCCTATGGTGTTATTCCTGACGCTGGTTGCGCTTCGTTCCCGCATGCAGGCTGATCTGGAGCGTGGTACCCCTCGCCATGATTAACTGTCCGTTTTGGTTATTTTCATTACTGTTGTCCTTATGCTACTTATGTTTTTGATTATGCTTCCTATCTCTGCTTTTATAAGGGTTTCAAACGGTTAACGTAGACGCGTAGCGTTCTTCGTTTTATCGTATATATATATTTTTTTATTGGATTGCGTTTTTGTTGAAAGTCCTAATTTCTAAGTTTTGCTGACGTCTGTCCGTGTCGGATTTCTTCTTTTAATTTCTCTGCTTAGTTTCGCGTCAGTTGGCTGCTACTTTCGAGCAGTGTTGGGTGCCTTTCGGTAATTTTTTACTCTGTGCCTTATTAAATATGCGGTGCTATCGGTGCACTCAATACTTTACACCCTCCTTTTGTGACGCTTGCCAACGCGAGTATTGGAGAAGGGCATTTCGGGCGGCGGCTGCTGCGGATCGCGAGGCGAGGGAGAGCGAGAGGGACGAGGCGCGTCCATCGCCCCCTCCTCCTTATGATGAGGTGGCCCGCTCTGGCACTGTGGTGCCCTTCCCCCTGTTGCGGGTGACGCTACACTCCGCAACAGGACAGAGGGACGTGGTCCTGGTTCGTCCTCGCCGGGAGTAAATTTTACTACTATATGTATGCTATATATATATTTTTTTTTCTACTGCTTACTTTTCTGTTGCGCATGAGCGTTATTCCTCGATGAACGCTTTTAGCCTATTTGCATGTACGTGTATCGTCTTGCGTTTCACTTTAATGGTGTAGTTTATGTCGCTGTGTTTTTCCACGATCACGTACGGTTCTACCCATTGCGAATCGAGTTTTTTAGATCGTCCCCTTCGTACTGTTTCATCGTGTAACAGTACCTTGTCTCCTATT
>NW_020224926.1:0-1779 GCF_003070985.1 Temnothorax curvispinosus | reverse complement strand
AATTATCTATGTTTCAGATACAACGCTTAGTCCTTGTGCCATCGTTGTTGCGTTCATTGCTCATGTATCTAAACATGCGAGTGAGTATGTAAAGTTATATTCCATGCATGTAATTTATCGCAATATAGGCGAACCTATTATTATTACGTAAATTTCTCGGAAATTTTAATCGTGATTTTACGCAACATTATACGAAAGATTAAAAACAATGTGCTTTCCTGACCACTAAAATGAGTAACTTTCAATATCTCATAATGATGATAATAATTCACTATACATCGATGATAAGGCATAAGACGTGTGGATGTTTTTCCTCTAACATCGCGAAGATCTTAAGCAGCCTCTTACTTTTAGCATTTCAACATTAGTTTGGAAACGTTAGACATGCTTTATTCGTCTTGAGCAAATTACAAAACGTACATGCAAATATATATTGAATAAATAAAAATCAACGCATTCACAATTCAGTGATTTCTAGATCGGCGTGTCTCAATTGCAAAGTTTTTCGCAAATCACTATAAGTTGCGCTTGTAAATTACCCAACGCGAATTACGAGCATTCGATTCAATGTTTAATTAGCGAAAGTCATGCTGTCGAGGTATCTGTGTCAATAAGGAGTTAATTTTATGACAGGTGTCAGTAAATTAATTAAAGGATAATAAAAATCATGCTTATTATTATCCTAAGCGGATTAGAAAATTTTTATATTATTGTTATCGCAAATCAAGACACCTGAGACACGGTTATGATTACACGATATGAATGTACACCGCTTTACAACACCTTGGATTTGATATACGGTCTGTCGTTGCTTTGCAGGATAATGACAACGTTCTCGATCGCTTGAAACTCTGGATCTGTTCCGGAGAAATTTTGTCGGTCGCATTGGCCAATCAATTTTTCACCACGTTTGACAACAAGAGCAAGATATTAGCTAATTTCTACGGTAGCACGGAAGTCATGGGTGACGTTACATATTACCTATTAAGCAAACAAGAACAATTACAAGGGATGGAGAAAGTGCCAATCGGTAAAACTAATAAAATAAAGTTGAAAAAATAAAATAATGTTATGAAAGTAATAAAATAATTAAATAATTAATATAACAATATAACTAAGCATAACAACATTTATGAATTAATTCTAAGCTAATAAATAAAAGTCTATTTCAATGGATTATTGTTACTAATAAATAATAATCGCTAAACAACATTTACATGGCTCGCATTATCTTTGCAGGAAAGCCGATCGACAACTGCATAACTTATGTCGTGAACAAGGACTTGCGACTGATCCCCCAGGGAGAAGTCGGAGAGCTGATCGTGGCTGGAAGAAATCTTGCCGCGGGTTATATAGGTGGACAAGACACACATAAATTTTTGGACAATTCTTATGCCATTGATCCAGGTGAGAAAATAAAATAACACAACAAGAAGATCGAATTCTACGTGTTTCGAACTTAAAAAATTCATTGCGACCTACAAATTCTTCTATTCGTAATCCTGATTTCTCTTGCAAGCAAAACGTCGCGTTTTTTTTAGTGGAAAGAATTACGACTTTGTTACGCATTTATAAATGTAATATATACAGAATATCCAAAAATCTTCCGTACGGGTGATTACGCTAAAATTGTCAAAGAGTTGGTAATTTACGAAGGACGATCTGCGGATTCGCAGATCAAGATTAGAGGTCACCGTGTCGATTTCACGGAAGTCGAAAAGGCGGTCGCCAAGGTACCCAATATTGATAAAGTTGTGGTTCTCTGTCACAAACCCGGCA
>NW_020224925.1:190550-223690 GCF_003070985.1 Temnothorax curvispinosus | reverse complement strand
ATATTGAAATGAAATTCTTATTACGTTAATTGTCTCAAAAAATTGGATTTATCTTTGTACATAAATTAGTTAAATAATAACGCATGCAAAATATGAAAGTTAGATTTTACAGCAATGATTTTATATCAATCGGAAAATCAATCGATTTTCTTTACTAATTCGGAAAATATAGTTTTGAAAATTTCATGGAAATGCGAGATATTTTATTTGAAATTTTCATGGAAACTATTACATATCTACAAAGTTGATGTCTACTTACCAAGTAGAAGAACGGTGACAGGGAACCACATGGTGTTATGTGGTGGCCAGTACCAAATGCGAAATGAAAGCTTCCTTTCCTTGATTTAATTTATATACAGGAGTATGCCAACTCAACTTGACCTGTTGATGGCCACAGATTCAGTATCCGTTCAAACTTGAAACTATATCGTTCACCACGCGCGTGACAAATTTTTTTAACCTTTCATACGATAGATTACTTATGACATCCGTAGCATATTTAAGAAAATGAAGACGAGGTCGTGCCATCGGACTTCCGGACAGAACTTTGACTTCGTACGATGATATTATTAACTTTGCTCGATTGATCAAAACACATCGAGATCGATATTAATCAACTGTTTTCTAGTCAATATACTGAAATTTATCAAAATATTCGACGTAATTGAAAGTATATTTTCTGTAACTTACGCAAAGTATAATTACGTGTGTCTATTCGCTGTAGATTAGAATAAATATATGTATTTTTAATTATACTTAAAAGTGAAAATTATGCAGGGATTCTTTACTCTGACGTATAATATAATTAAATAAACGGATATAATATATATTAAAATAATATAATTAAATATATATATATATATAATATATGTAATATATATTTATATATTTTGTACAATAGATATACATTTAATATTTTTTTATAATTATTATTTTTATTACAATTATTATTATATTTGTTATTTCATTAATCTGTTATGTAAGTGTAATCATAAAATTTAATAAAAATAATAATTTTTTATGATCATGTCTTAATGCATTCGCCGTTTTGTCGAATAAACAGAAAGGATGTTAATTCATGATAGATTACTGATAATTTTCTGCACGTGTCAAATTTTCGCTTGGCATTTGGAGATCGTTGGTATAACAATTTTATGTCAATAACTGCTTTTTCATTAAGTTTTTCTCTCTCTTTTTTGCATCTTATCATGAATGAAAACGTCTGCGAAAGACGAGCAACGAGAGATGTTAGTGAATGTAATGTGAATTTGCATACATTTTCCAACGGAAAATGGAAATTAAAAGTGTCAAACTTTGATCCAGGTCGCGAGATATCGGTGTTAGTTGCAGGAGATATCTTCTATGATTACGCGGGCAGGAAATTTATAAGTAAACAACATTTCCTTTCAAGTATTTTTAAGATTGTTTTTTTTCCAGATTATGATAAACTTGTGTAGAAAACTTTTCTTTCTATTTTTATGTGCGTTTAACTTTCAAGTACGCGTGTAAAGTATTTAAACAATATATATATATATCTTATATTTAAATTATTCTACAAAATTTATAAAAATTAAAGAACAATTAAATATGATTTTGTTAAAAAAAAGAGTTGTAATCTAATCGTTCTATAAATATATAATTTATTTTCAAAGAGACATTAGAAGACGGAGAGAATAAATTGACAATTAGTTTCTACAATTAGCTTTCTTTTTTCTTATGAGAAATAAACGCTTCCTTAACACTCGATCCCTTAATAAAGATACGGTACTAAAAGTAATATTTTGTAAATTATGGAAAGATATATATATATGTAATAGATGTGTATATGTGTATGCTAATTTGGAAAAATATAATTTATCTGCATATTGTTGCATTTATAATTATAAGATATATAGCAATTATTCGTAATAACTTTGACCAAGATATAACAAAAGATTTTACAGATTTGTTTAAATAAGAGAAATAAAATAAAAAATATTAATAGAATTTTTAATATTAAAGTGTTTGGAAATTTGATTTTTGTGCCATATTGTAGAGTTTTATTCTTTTGATACTTCGTTGATTTTCAAAGGTTTAAATATTTGTAATATAAACTCTTCTAGATTTAAAAATCCAATCTTCTTCCAAATCGCAATTTAATATTATTAAATTAGTGTCATGTTCTTTACAAATAATATTTTCTTAAAAATAATTTTTCTTTCGTCTACCAATTTCGCGAATGTAGTAATTTTTAATAATTTTCGAGAAGTTGATTTTTCGTTCCTTTTTGTCAATTTTTCGCGAATTAATTTCTAATAATTTTCAAGAGTTTGATTTTTTGCGATTCAAAAATTCTAGAATGTTCTGAAATTGCGCTTCTTGTAACGTTAGTGTAACGCAAGGACATTTAACGTTAGGACATGTGACGCAACAACAGTATATGTGACCGTAGATGTACGTTTATTTAGATTAGATAATTATTTCATTAATTGGAGAGGAAAGCAATAGTGGTGTAAGTCAAATTTTTTAAAATATTGACTCGTGTGCATAAACGCAATCTATACAATATATAAATTGCATCTATGCACACGAGTGCATAGATCAATATCTTAAAAAATTTGACTTACACCATTATGGCTTTTACCTTTCCAATTGTAAGTATTTAATAAAAATTGTGTAATAGTATATTTTAATAAGAGCTTTAAAAATTTATAAAATATTACAAATTATTGTCGACCGTCTTACGTCATTCTTTACTTTATTTGCATACGATAGTTTAACTTATCTATCTTATCGTAGATATTTTTATTTTAACAAAATATACATTTCTACATTCTGCAAATTCTTATCTTTCTTTCCACATATTTCTGTATATTCACTCATTCATTTTCTCGTTAATTCATACTGGATTCTTATTATATAATGTAACAAATTAATAATTTAATTCTTACAGATATTTTCTCTGTTACTCATATTACAAATATTACATTAAATATAATTTTAAGACATTAATAACAGATTTGTTTTTCGCATGTACGTTATATAATTTTTAAATAAAATAAGATGAAATTTTCATAATAATTCGATAATATTATTTAAAATAATTTACCATAATATTGTAATTATAATTATAATTTTATTATTATATTGCAAAACTTTTTTTACGTCTGGTCCGCCAGATTTGATTGCGTTATGCCTGTCTTGCGCTCCTTTCTTTTATTTTCTATTTTTCTTTACTCAAACACTTTTTTAATTACATAATTTTTTTGTTTATCTCTTTTGCATCTGAGTTTATTCTTATATTTGCATAAAGCCGAATAGTAACGAAGAAACTTGACGCGAGCGCGAGCAAGCATAAAGAAATTTGTTTTAATGGGTATGCGAACGGCACCAACATGGCGGCACTGTGTGCACTCATTGATGTAATTATTTATTCGTGCTTGCTCACGTCCGCTTGCTTGACCTAGACTATTGCTTTATACAAGCATATAAAGATAAACTGAAAGACATGTACCAAAAGCTAAACAAAGAATTATATAATTTATAGAATGAAGGTGTTTAAATAAAACAAAATTGAATTTAAAAAGAGAAGTGTAGAGAAAGAAAAACACGACCGTTTAAGAAAACAACTTGCTTTAATAAGTGTTCATGAATCATTCGTATTTCTTCACAATTGTTTATTCGAATGGATTTATTTTATTATTGGTTCATTAATAAAAGAAGGAAAAAATTAAGATAGAAAGAACACATACAGTAAATTTAAGGTAGAATATTAAAGAAACCATATATTTCAGGAATAAACAATATACTGGAATACAATATAAACATATATATTTCTTTTTATATCAAAATAAATTTTATTTTGTTAGGGAAGGTTGAGATTGATAACCTTCAATTATATAAAAATGTATTGATTTTAACATATTTTTTATAACATCTCAATAATATATATATATATTGTCTTATTTTACTAAAATAATTCTATTTATGTATATTTCCGAGTTAATTATATAAAAATATATATCATAATAAGAAATAATATTTATCTTAAAAGTAATAATACTTTTTTTATATAAAACTATTTTAAATTTGCAATATTTGTACGAGATACGTTATTAATTAGCGTGAACAAATAGTGACTTTCCGCTATTCACCGCGGTGCTTCTGTCGACTTCTATGGATGAGATCGTTGCTTTGATGATAGTTGTAGTAGTTTCCGGTTCCTGAAACACACACAATTATTAATTATATTATTTTTTAAAAGTCACGCATATTTAGTACAAAATTTTAAGAATTTATTTTGCTTTAGATAAATTTTTTTTACCATAATAAAAAAATAGTATTTTCTTGATACTTTATTTCGGTAAAGACTACTGTAATCGCTAGCGTGTCTAACAATAAGTAAACGCAAAATGCTAATCACCTCGTCGAAATCGATATCGACTTCTTCGAGCACTTCATCGAGAACGGATACGAAATGATTGGCGTTCTCGAGTGTGAAGACCATCGGCGGCTTCAGTTTCAGAACGTTGTTGTCGGGCCCGTCGCTGCTGACAAGAATCTTCTTCTCCTTCATCCTAGATACCACGTGCTTCGCCTCCGCCGTCGCTGGTATCTTCTTAATTCTGTCGCGCACTAATTCGATGCCCACGAACAGCCCAGCGCCGCGCACGTCGCCGATAATCCTCCGTCGCTTCGCCAATTTTTTCAATTCCGCGATCAGATGATTGCCTACCTTCAAGGCGTTCTCCTGAAGGCCCTCACGTTCTATGACTTCCATCACTGCGTTCGCCACCGCGCAGGATACGGGATTGCCCCCGTACTGAAATTACGCGGAATATCTTTTGTTATAAACATATTTTCAGCAACTTCCAAAACGCTGATGTTAATAACATCTAAACTAACCGTGTTGAAGTATTCGATTCTAGTATCGCAGAAACTACGCGCGATTTCTGGCGTTGTTATGACGGCCGCAACGGGATGACCGTTGCCCATGGGCTTGCCCAATGTGACTATATCCGGCACAACGTCCTCGCCGTACAATTGAAAGGCCCACATGTGAGTGCCGACTCTGCCAAAACCGACTTGAACCTCATCCGCAATACAGACACCTCCTGCTTCGCGTACGTGCCTATAAAATCAATTTTTTTCCATATTGTCATTTATATATTTATTCTAGCTTTATGGTCTTCTATATGTATGTAATACGTATCTATAAGTACGTATTAAAATAAAATAGTTTCTTATATACCTGTATACATTTTTAAAATAATTTTGCGGCGGCAGAATCTGCCCACCGACCGATATGAGACTTTCCGCGATGTAGGCGCAAAGTCCACGTCCTTGAGCCTTGATGTCCTTGCAGATTTGCTGTACATCTTCGGCATATTTAACCCCGAGATCCTCGTCAACGTAATCGGTGGCGCGATATTTCCCGCGGTACACGTCCGGACAAGGAGCCTGAAAGAGAAAAGTAGCGAAATATAAAACATATGAAATACATATTCCATTTAACAATATAAACGATATAAATATGATAAACATGATTTTTTCACAATCAAGAAATAATCTATATAACAAAGAAATTATAGTTATTTTAATGATAACAAATTTTACTGTAAGATTAAGTCTTCAAATCTGTTGTCAGATTTTTTGTCTTAAAATTTTATTTTTCTTTATAAGGCTATCTCCGTGCCTGTCTTATTGATTTAAAGTTTCTTGAGAAAAAGAAAGATAATTCATATGCAATAAACAGAGACAATTTCATATCGTTATCAATAATCATTTACAAAAAGCATTTATAATACTTTACCACGTGCACCCAATCCTTCTTGCCGGTGCCGTTAGGCTGGTTGAATTTGTACGGCGAGATATCGATTATCGTGGTCAAATGTCCGTGATAAGCGCTAAAAGCAGAAAGATAAACGTGAACAGAAATTTCTTCTCTGGCCGTTACGTTCATCGAAATTTAAATTCTTCGAGGCACTGCAAGGCTACAATGTAGCTCTCTAAGAATTATTCATTATTATTTAATAAGTATTATTTTACTAAGTAAAGGCAGTCCCTGAAAATGTAACTTTTTTTTTTAGCTTTTTCCCATTGTTGCCGAAGACGCTCAATGACCCCACCGTGGCTACGATATTCGCATTCGTGTCCGTGTAGTTGCCAAGGGCTACTCACTCATAAACTCGAGCAAAGACGTGAAGTAATTATTAATTCGTGTGCCCTCGAGCTGTCCTGAGCTATCAACGTCGATAGAAAGACAAAGCATAAAGTCCACAACTGCTTTTAATAATTAGAGCACAAGTGCACAAGCGCGTTATCGTTATCAGTTTTCTAGTTCTAGTATAAATTCATCGGTAATAATTACAGTATTATCTCAATGTTTTACGCAACTTTGTACAGTTTTAGAATTGGCACTTAACTTTAACAAAGTCGCTTATGTGCTAGAATGCTAGATGTGACTTCGCTTTGTCTTCACATTTTACATTTACTTTAAGTTTACATTTTCATTCAAAACATCGTCTAGCGTTTGTCACTCTCTTTCTCTCTGTCTTTCTTTCTGTCTCTCTCGGATAAGTCCAGTCCAATATTCGGCGACATCGTCCTCACCGATAGAAGGCGAAAATAAATATAGATTATGTATCATACGTGTTGGCACGTACGTCGGTCGTGAGACTTACGCCACCTAAAAACAGCGACAAGATCTTTATGCTGGCGAATTCTATTTTCCGCCGCGGTGAAAAGAATCAGATGTCCACATCCGATTTGCCCGTCTGGTACGCTCGATCTCGATTGCCCAAAAAAGCGACGTGTTTCCGCGTCCCTGTCGATTTAGAGCGGTAAGAAGCTGCAAAAAAGACAAATCGGTCTGATTAGTTCGGCAGTGAATTTTCTCATCAGTGTTTGTTCACAGCCTGAAATATCCAATATATTTTAAGCCAGATACACACATGCGGCACATTGCTTACGTCGAGGAGATCCGAGTAGGAAATAATGGAAGTTCATTCCATATTCGTCTCGTTAACCGACGGAATTTTCGTGACGTAGCGCGTGGAACTCAATAATAGAATGTTATAAAAATATCGCACACACAGAGAGTATTAATTCTGGTAGCCTGATGAATGGTAGAACTTACTGGTCCAGTGTAATGACATCTTTGTTCTTCGTGTGCGTCCGAGCGAGACGAAGAGCAAGATCATTAGCTTCGCTCCCGGAGTTCACTAGGAAGCAAACGGACAGCGGTTCTGGCAGAAGCGATGCCAGTCGACTCGCGCATATCACCAGGTTGTCATGAAGGAAACGATTGTTCGTGGATAGCAAGGCCATCTGTTCCTGTCCAGCTCGTACGACGTCCGGATGACAGTGACCGACTATAGGGAGTCAAATTATATCGATATATCGATTAAAAGCTATGTTACATAAAAAAAATCTGCAATTAAGACCAATGAGGCTTAACAATGACGAATTATCTAATATTTAAGAACTGAAAAGTACGTACCATGCGCAACGTTATTTATGCAGTCCAAGTATCTATTACCCTTCTCATCGTACATGTGTTGTCCCTCAGCTTTTACGATTTTTAACGGATTTGATTTGTAAAACAGCTTGCACGATTGTCTAGAATAAAAAAAAATCGTCATGACACAATTTTATTTGTTTAAAATGCATTAGAGCCAAGAACGCCTCGTGCGCTTGCCATTACTTGTAAATGTGTTGCTTACCCGATATAGCGATCGCGAAGCCTTATGGTGTCGGATTTTGGCATCTGCTCTAAAGATTCCGCCATAGTAGAGAGTCTGGTGGAACTTCCTAATTACACCTATAAGGAAATAACAACAGTACAAAAAATTTAATCATTCAACGTATCATATCGGCAAACATATAATTGTAATGTAGATATAGGTACTCGGTACATTTCCATCACAAAGTTTTCTAACAAGTTTGTAAATCGATCATGTTCTTATCAGAATAAATAAATTATAGTCAAAGTAACGATAAAAAGATAAAAAATTTTATCGCGATAATCTTATATAGCATTTTTTAACTTTTTTGATGAATACGTATAATTATATTGTGACGATTGCATCGTCACATTTCCAACCGACATCTCCGACCAATATTTTAGCTCATCTTGTAAATACACGAAAACAGACGAAAATTATATAAATAAATACATATAAAAGCGACAATAATAAATGGACGGTTAGCGCAAACAATCACTTTGGAGTAAACAATCGCGAATCGGTTAATTAAGGTTTCTTTCTATTTTCGCCAAATTACAAATTGAATTTTATTTTGCAGCGCGGCGCGATGCACATCGCGATCCGCAGCATCCGATGACCGTGTGGTCACTTAGAGAAGCGACCACGTGGCAAATTAATGTGGAAAGAACTTTCTTGAAAAAGGATTAAACCTTTCGAGAGACTTATTCAGCACGGTGCCTTTTAGGAAAGAGCTGGTCCAGAAAACAAGAGACTGTTTCGACTGTTATAGATTAATTTCTTGATCCCAATTTGATATTTTCTTCAAGAGTCATTAGTTATTGCAATTTTTTAATTATTATCATATATCTTTCTAGCTGAGGCTTAAATTAATTAATTAAACTAAAATACTGTTAAATTAAATTTTACATAAAGTTAAAAGAAAATTAGTTATATATATTCATTGATTCCCTAAAGTAGAAAATTCTTCTCTTTCAATCGTTAACTGAAGATTACTATTGATTTGACATTTTCGTTAGGAAAAGAATTTATGTGAAACTTATCAAATTCGTTCATTGAAGAATAACGCCGTGGTGTAAATGGCGTAATCTGTGTAGTGAAATTGATAAATATCTGTGCATTTAATGATATAGGCATCCGAGGAGTAATTTTCCGGTGCCCGATAAGCGCACGTGATTACCACGTGCAAGTAGTATTTCCGTACGCGCTTGACCTCGCATCTCATTTGCAGAATGAATCTCGAAGAGAATAATTCGTCATATTGGTTGCCACTTAATGTTCTATAATTATTTTTAGCAGCATTTTTAAAACGCACTGTGTGCAAAGTAAGTCTATAACGTATAGTAATGCAAGTGCGACGATTTTAAAGGTAAAATTTTAAATGCAAATTTGCGAGTTTGCGATTCATCAATCTGCGATAGCAAATGCTAACGAGAGATTACTTCGTTCAAAAATTATTTGCCGTGTTCTGAAGTTATAATATTTTAATTGAGAAGAAATATAGATTCCAAATGGATCAAAAGATCCATCATTAAAAAATAATGAACAAGAACACCCACTCTGTTGCTTTTTTAAAATAGACATCAGAATAATAGATAACAGAAGATAGTAAAAATTTAAAAAAGGGTTCAATACGATATTGTTTTACTGAAAAAATTAACAATTAATAATAAATACAGAGAAAGGCAAAATAGTATTTACATGCTAAATAACTTGTCTATTATGAAAATTTCAAATTGCAAATAATATTGTTTTGCTAGAAACAGCAATAATTAATAATAAATAAAAAAAAGGACTTGTGCGCGATCCGCATGCGATCACCGGCAATCGTACCTGATCTCGTAGTACAACGGTGAATCAACGTGGCCCAACGTTGATCCGAGAATTTCTATTCGATTACTGCGGGTGCTGGCGAAAATACTATGCTGCAACCTGTATTATACAGGCTGTATATGTCATATATAGAGGGAAGAGTAAGCCGGCGGGAGTAGAAAAATACGGGGATGCGCACGCGTGTCGGACCAACGGCTCTCCCTCCATCATCGACACCCCACTTCCCACGCAGCTTTGTGCGTCACTCCGAGCGCCGATTATATTCATTTCAACATAGTCTTTTTTACTGAACACAATTACATAATAAAGCGATTGCCGATATCAATTCAATAAATATCTTATGTTTCGAAATTAATTAAAATTAAAATTAAATATTAAAGAACAGTTAACTTGTTTTGCTTAAATTTATCATTGTACTAGTATCACAAAATGTATTACAAAAATGCCAGTTATTGTACGAATTAAAAATGATAGTTAAGGTTTAAGGTTAAAAAAATAAAAGCAATCATTTTCTTCGCGATAGGCGTCAATATTTTTAATCTTGTAAACAGGGTGATCTTGCTCTTGATATTGAATATCGAGAAGAAAATTTGACAAGAAAGACCGTTGATGTATATTTTTATTTTGCCAATTGCGGGTCAGATAAAAGCAAAAATGAGATGAGAATATTATAAATAGAAGTGTAATCAAGGTAGAGAGAAATTGAAATTTCTAAGCCGTATTTATTAGCTGCTTCAATACGTGGAATATCTTTTCGAAAGATTCCTGAATTCTCGAGAATATTCTCTCTCGTGACTTCGGACTTTTATAAAGCCGCGAAAGATATATTCATGCATGGTCCATGTTTCGGGCGGCATATAAATAGGAGCCACGGTTAGTACTGCCAAAGCCACCGGCAAATATCGTGGTCACGATAAGGAAAGCCACGTGCGGCACGCACGTTTCGACGATGATAGCGATACTCAACACGTGATACGCGCTATCGGATAGGTAATTTAAATGACAATAGCAATCTCGCGATACGCCGCGATATCGCCCGTAGTAAACATAAGTCACGTTTGCGCTCGATTACAAATCTTCCACTGTGCGCGGGCGTGAAGTCAGCAATCGTCGCTGCTGTCTTTAAGGGAGACGTATCTGCAGAAGCCATTGACATTTATGTGGCATTTTATTTCGCTGATGAATCATTGCCTAATAACTCTCAAACGAAATGGTTTGTTGAGTCATGGCAATTAACATACCTTCGTAGAATAACACGATATAGTCCACCGTTTAAGCAAACTATAATGATAGTAATTATGATGTATTTTAAGTTATCTTTGTGTAGAAACTTTATTGCTTCATATTTTTAAAATAGTGTTTTTCCAATGGCGATTTATCTCATCGTTATCCGTCTTAGATATTATTATCTTTATAACTTTATTTCGTCAATTATTTATGTCAACCCCACAAGAAAACCCGATTGATTACATGACGATGAAAAGAGACTTCAAAAAACCCAAATGCTTATCGTGCGATATCGCAGACTGACGCCGCGCCAGTTGCCGGGCGTATTTCTGCAGTGTTATTGGTGTCACAAATCTTAAACGAAATGCAAATTGTAAATTGTTTTGCAAGATTTTATTGGCCGAATGAAGCGCAACATCCGTACTCTTAACAAATAATTGTTATACTTGCGTCACACAGTTCGTTCTATATACGTCCTTCATGAGATAATATTCTATACAAGTGGGACTTATCTCTTTTAGTTAACAAATAAAGCATTTATAAAATCTAACATCTTTTGATCAATTTATTTTTGAACGTCTTATCGTGATTGAGCTAAAAAGTAGCACACATATTCGGATATTAGATACCTATAAATAATATTCTTTATCTTTATCGCGTGTTTTTTTATCTTAATATCTTACAAATTTCTTATACAGTTTGGAGATAACTTTTCCTGCACAAGAAATAAAATAATTTCAAAGCATTAATTTAATCATTTAATTTTACAATAATATAATTTAATCATGTGGTATTATAATTGTATTGAACAACTTGTTCTACAGTTACAATTCTAAAACACATGTGGAGTCCGTGCACGCAAAAATGCGATAAAATACATAAATCCGAAAGCTTGAAGAGCCGTCTGCCTTTACGTTTCAATTTAGCCTCCGTCAATTTACTGCTGATCTCGGGAGTAAAATATGCCTTCGAGATATCCACCTTCCCGTTCTCATTTTGGAACTCGTGCTTGGCCGAGTTGATGAATCTTCTCATGAACTCGAGGGACGAATGCGGGTGAAAGCACCTCTAGGGTAATCACGTCAAAGAGCTTTTGATCCCACAGGTGTCCGCTGTCCGTCCGACGTGCTTTTGTTCGAGCCGATTATCAAAAAAGGGGCTTCGGCATGTGCTTGGGACGGGATATCAAGCTTATGGCGTTCAGTTCCGCGTCAGATATCGTCGTTCGCATAAATGTAAATCAGCAGAGTGCGGGAAGAAGCGAAATCTTCCGGGTGGAACCCGAATCTTATTAGTCCTTCAGAGACAAAGATCCCGGGCGACGACGCGACGTCAAGCAGACGTTGCGCTCCGTCATAGATATCGTATCCTAATAATTACATCCTGGCGACCAATCGATCGTAAGATCCCTTGGATCGCTCGGTCAACGTGTAAGCTTCCTGATAAAAACTTGAACGAGTGACGTCCATTGCGACGAAAAGATACGAAATAGCACTTGCAATCTTCATCGTTTCGTCGCCGATATTTTCTCGTTTGCGTGATTAAATACGTCGCCTGTCGAATAGGAATGGAGAACGCTGGTATTCCTAGGTACGCATGCACTCAAGTGATATGTCGGAGGTCGAGAAGCTATTGATTCGTTATTATTCAATTGGTCGCACAGAGAAATAGCTACATAATAGCTTTATGTAAGGGCATTATGGGGTATTATGGAGAACAGAGTACGCGATTACGCGTAAATCATCTGTATATTGATTTTATCTATAATTGCAGGCAGTATCTTTTATACGAAATTATTCTATTTTGAATTACTGATAATGAGAATCATACGTATTGCTTTTTCGTAATTCATTACCATTTTCCGTCTACTTACGATTGATCACAGTTTACTTGTATCATCGCAATTTCCTACATCCTCTATTCCATCGTTATCGATATAGATACGAATTATCTGGATTTGGAGAAAAAAATATCGATAATTGATACGGCAAACACGACACACTGGCGCAATCGTGCACTCGTAACACAAATATCTCTTCAGCATTGCGATATCGGTTACGAAATAGACTTGTATCATCGCACTGTAATTTATATATCTCTATAATACACTTGTGAATTATTCTAAAAAAGATAAATATTAAATAATAGCTATTTAATATTCATTCGATAATTGTTGCGTATATATCTATTCGATAGAAAAAAAAAAAAAAAAAACACCTTTCGCAGTCGGTAGGACTCGAACCTACGCTCCCAGAGGGAATCTGATTTCTAGTCAGACGCCTTAACCACTCGGCCACGACTGCTACGAGTGGTTTACGCCATTTTCATCATTTCATGGTGAGCCATACTTATATTTTTTAACAAAGGTACTTATATTTCTTTTTTTATACATAATATGCGTATTTTCTGGTTTAATATTTTATGAAAACGACAAAATAGAATCTTTTACTAATAAAACTGTCTTATTGCCTTACAAGCAAAACAAATTTATTTCGCAAAGAAAAAACAAAGAAATATCAAATGAAGCTCAAACAAAATCGTTGCATGAAGAAAGTAACTTTCTTCGTCATCTTTATTATCTTTATCCTTTATTACTTTTTTTGGTGATGCATTTAGACGCGAGAATGCGTGTCATTATTTTCCGAATGGTGCCGAGATGAACGAAGATATGCACATATACGAGATGCAGATGATATCTTCTTGATCCTTTAAATAACGTATATATAGTTTCTGATTTCATGTTTTATTCAAACGATAAAAGGGAATCTTTTAATAATAAAAGTAGCATAGAAATACGGATTCAAGCCATGTGGCGTTCAGGGGCGAAACTGAAATGAGAGGTGAGTTTGTGGGATAACAGTAAGGTAATGCCGGTAAGAAGTGTAGGAGGGAATCGGGAGGAGGGGTAGATGAGGTCTTTCCAGATGAAAATGGTGATAAGGACCTGCCGCTGATCGGAGTGTAAAGGAGATTTTTGCGGCACTCTTTTGACGTCGTATCTGGCGATATAAATGACATTTGGATAAATAAGAGTATTATTATTTATTCAAGCAGTATTATTAAAATAGTAATCTCTAATAAAAGAAAAATCTGTAAAAATTATTTTATTTTTATATTACTGAAAAATTTAATTTTTAATTTTTCTTCTTCTTTTATTCTTTGCCAAGTAAAGTTCGTAGACCAAATATATCTTCGAAGTTCTACTTTCAATAAGTGTCGTTGTCCTTGCGATGTAGAACCGCCTATGCAACTGGAACCGCTGCATTATCTCAATATTTTTAAATATTACCATCTGAATTGAGATCGACATAACGATGGCTGAAAACAGTTAAATGTTAAAATTGAAATTTTTTAAAGATAATATTAAAAATAAAATGGTGAATATATGTATAATACTATATAAATTTACTGTGCAATAAAAAAAAGAAATATTAAATAAACCTGCATAAAATTGCACGAGGAACATAAACTTCATTATTATTTTTATTATCTTCATTATATTTATTATCTCTTTACTATCTTTTATTACTTCCTTCTTATTTCTTTGGAAAATTCAGACGAGAATGCGTTGCATCGAAATATTTTCCGGACGTCGAGGTGAGTTCAGATGGGTGAAGAAAAAAGGATGCGGGGTGTTGATCAATTTTAAAGTGTTCTATTAAAAGTCACGCAGAACACATTTGATTACATTAACGATCGACGGATTCATAAATAGATCCACTCCACAACATTCACGATTACCATGCCGTAATAGCCATAATAATAAGTACCTTAGCGGGGAATATAATGACAAATTTTATATATATATTTATGTATATTTATATATGTATATACTCTTACGCGTGTTCCGTAAAAGAGTAAGCGACAGTGGCCTCGTTCTTTTTGTTGGAATGCGACGAAGCCACCTTGACGCAATTATAATCTATAACAATACATCCACGACGATGTAAAATTGTACATTTGAATATATATATATATATATATATATATATATATATATATATTTATTTATTTATATTTATATTTATAGTATATATTACACACGCGTAATGCCCTTACGTGATATAATATATACGTGTCTGGATATACGCATAATATGCGCATATGCTTGTTGCTTATAAAATATTTCTTTAACACCTAGAAGTTGAAAAACTCTACGCCCTACTCGATGACCTGAAGAGTAAACCTGATATATTATATACGATGATCGTGACGAATATATCTCAAATGACAAATGTTTGATCGAGAGCAAGATAGGCCTAACAGTTTTTATCCGCCGCCCGCACGTGCGAGACGATAATTAATAATAGCATCAGATGCGCGTATCGTCGCCTGACAAGTCTCAAATCTATGCCAATAGCGGATTATAAGTAAAGCCGAGGCTTTCGTATCAAAATTACTTCTCTTCCCTCTCGCGATCGGATTTATGTCGAGTGTTAGGCCTATCCTACGTGGCACACGAAAGTTAAGGGGTTCTACAGTACCTAAATTCGCAACGTCGTTAGAAGCCCGATGTATATATGCGCGATGTTAATTAGTAACACTTTTTTAAAACACTCTTTCTTATCTCGAAAAATGTTCTTCAAGTAAATTAGAAATCTTGGGGGGGTCCAAACAGGGAGGTTTTTCAAGACAAGATAATGCGATATTCGATTCTGACACCGAAGTAATCGATCAATGACGTGATCAATTTTTTTACACAGTCAACGTGTATTTTTATATATTTATGTAGAACAGCGTAGCGATGTGGAAACTTCAATCGTCTTTCTTAAGATTATGGAGATTCAATCCGCGGTTAAATTACACTTGCGCATTAAACACGCTGATCAATATTTCGGCCGATATCGGGCTTTATAACGAATATTAAGGTAAAGGTACCAATACCCGGGCATGTACCTATATCTGGACACCTTTATTATTTATAAGTATAACGCGAATTAAAATCAAAGATAAAAGTATTTTTTCTTGTAGTTTGAAACTTCAATTATAATATCCAAACGTTTATTTCCATAAATTTATATTTTTTTAAAGGTATCCAGACACCAAATACATGTCCAGGTATTGGTACATTTACCTACTCTTAAGTGTCCGAGTATTGGTACCTTTATCTTATAGTCCTATAGGGCATAGCGCTCGACGTCGACACAAAGCTGCAGACTGATCTTAATATTTAAAACTTACGTATTATACTCCGATAAGAGTGATCGGTCAAACTACTACGATGTCGCAGGATCGTACCACGACAAGGACTCGACTTTTCGAACCGGGGCGGGGGGAAGCAGGGGGAAGGGGTTAAATTTCGTTAAATCTCTGAAAACTTGTCATCCCTCGAAAAATATACTCGGCGCGATCGAATTTCGCGATCTCGCCGAATCTCCATTATCTTCTACTGTGCTTCGAGAGAAATGTCGTGTCCCTCGTAATCGCGATCGAGCGGCAACACAGATCCGTGTGTATCATATATTTACAGTACAAATATTTCCTAATATATCTCAAACTACAAATCTGTCCGGCTTACAAGATAAAGACAGAATAAACATCATTAAATCAGGGTCAGTTCGAAACAAACTGTGAGAGTAATCACCGTTTTATCCAAGCGGGCAGACGAGATCAGTGCCCTATTCGCGATTCTTTCTGATAGGTATAAGGAATTAGAGATTGCTTCCAAATTTTCGCGAAGACTCCATGTGATTATTTAAATAAGATTTCAACGATGGAAATAGATGGAAATTATTATGATGCTTTAAAAAGTAAAAAATGATCATCATTTCACTATCGAGATAGTTACATTATTTCTACTATGTTTGATGATTAGGTAAAACAGGGTATATATATTAATTCGAATTTTAAAGAAGCGAGTTACTCTCAACTATCATTTACATCGTTAGAAATGTCCACATCTTGATCTGTCGCTGGTGCCTCTAAAAGAGATACGCTTTTTTTTTTTTACTTCCGGTAAAAATACGGAAGGGATTTCAATCTGGAATGCTTTCTTCATGTTCATCTGCAGTTCATGCTGCAACGTCGACGGGACATCGTCGACGTTGCAGCAATTCGTTGCTGCAATTCTCATATCACGCCAGATTATCTTTTTCTTGACATCACGTTGTCTTACACGTTGTCTTTTTTTTTACCTGTCTAAACTGAATGCTTTAACGATAAAATCTCAACTTAATGTGATTGCTGTACATATATTTTCTACTGATACGCAATAGAATACGGTTACAAGGGCGTAATCATCAGAAGAATTGAGTTTGCAAGAATGCATTAGAGATTCCAGAAGTATATGACTCTTCATACTGTTAACGACATTGCATGTCTCAATAACGTGGCAAAATCAAAATATGTACACACGTAAAGAAAATGTTGTGGGTGACATCGATATTAAATTATATATTATCGATTTTTTTTTCATTTTTAGTGAAAAGCCAAACTCTTCTTATTCCGCAAAACGTGTGGCTTTATAATTCTCTAGCTCTTTTGCTCCCTTTCAGTTGTATTAGTATCAATTAGTATTCAATATCTTCGATTTAATGATAGTATATTAGCGCGACTTTCTCGTCTCTTTTTAAGAGATCGAATGTCGGTTAGTTCACAATAATCGCGTTATTTCATTTGCTTCTTGGAGATTTCTTTTTCTCTTTCTTTCAGACAAACACGAGTGTTTTACAGCAAAGTATTCGCACAGCGTTGAGATACACGCATATTCTGTGTTTTCGCGACTTTTCATATACAAGCATATACAAAAAGTTTATATCTTACAAGTACGTGTCGTAAATTGAAGTGAAATTGCTCGACCAAGTGCGTGGTAAAAAGAAATTTTTTAACTGTCTCAGAAACTTTCAAATTGATTGTTAAATTAATTTTCATTTTATCTTTTTTTCATCTATTGCATTGCGTCGTAATCGGTGCTGCAATTTCGCAAAAAGATTCATTATTGGTATCCATGCAAATTGGGTACCGAAATGAGAACGATACGCTGGCACAATATCATCTTAACTTACGGTACACGTAAAATAGACAACATATTCTAGCAGCCTACATATATTCTATTAGCTAAATACACCTGAATACCTAGTATATGTATGTCCATCGCGGAAGGACATTTCCCTCCCAAATCCTCTTCCGCGAGATGTGGGCCACAGCCTCTCTACTGCTAAAAATCCTCTAATCATAAGTAGGCTAATGAAACGTCTCTACAACTCTACGAGCATATATTTATCGATTATGCGCATAATACACAAATCTAGGATCAAATACTATGACGACGTTTCCTCTCCGTAGATCATTTAATATAGATGTTGCTTAAGAAATGTTTGTATGAGAAATATGCGAACAAAACACATTGCATGTACGTCTTCTTTATCCAAGTGAGATCTTTTTGATCGTGACGCGAAGTATTTGTATAATATTGTTAACTGTCTGTGTAACGAAGAGTGGGAATAATCACGACAGTTAAGGCTCGATGCAGCGTTTCCTATCTTGTAAGAAAAATATATGATGGGAATAGTAAATGTGATCAATCAGCTATCATCATCGACAGTTAAAATTGACTAATGATAACGATCCCAATTTATCCTTCATTAATGCAAAATTCTGTTCGAATTAAGCTTTATATTGCCAATTTGTATCAGAAAAAATTAGCCATTAATCTTCTTTCGTTTTAATTTAATCGATAGAAACTTATTGGATTGAAAGAGAATATTCTCACAGATGAACAAAAACACATTTGTGTGCATGAAATAATTAGTAAGTCGATATTATCACAAAACAATTTTACTAATTGAGAATACTTATATCCATAATTTTTATAATTCTTTCGTAGTGCAATTAATGTCTGCGAGGCGTCAGAAATTGATTTCAAAAAGTTAGTTTTTCGAGATATTGTTGCCAAGAAGAAAGATAAAGAGAGATAAAAGGAGGTTATATATATTACATTGTTTTGAGAAATACCGAAGCGGAGCCTTTAACTTCGTGGGAAGTGCGCAGAATATATGTATCTGTCTCCGATGCTTGCAGCATCAATGTCGTGACGCGACGTTGTTAAACGCTTAGTATTGCTCTCTCAAATCGCAATCATCGTTACGATATCGTAAATTAGTGGCAGTGCGATTTAATGCTTCTCACGTACGTATTAAGCCCTCTACGTGACGCTTCTCGCTTATCTAAGAATACGTAGCCGCTCTGAATCTCGTTCGGCGCTATCTCAAAACGCCGCTACAAAACAAAAACACGAATGCCAGCTGCGCGTTATCGTTATAACGGCATGTTATAACACGCCGAAGCAGAATGCCATTCCTATACATTTAAGCATTTTCCGCACGCGTGGATCACCAGATCTCAAAGAATGACTTCTGCCAATAAGATTAATCAGATTAATCGGACTACCGCTTGCTTGTTAAATGTCGCTCTGAGAAGCTCAATTTTCTAAGGCAAATGTTGACTGCAAGTATAATGTACACACTAATTCGTTAAATCTATTTTACACGACGAAGCACAACAAACGATTATAGTGGATTTACAGAATTCGCGATACTAGCCCACATCGATGTCATTTCAATATTTTACGAGTCGAGAATTAACGAAGAATATTACGTAATTACAGACAGTAAACAATATCATAGACGAATTACACAAACAGTAGACCTTACAGAACGTCTCTCGGATTGTGGAAAGTGGTTTCACATAGATTTTGACGAGGCACTGTTCAGAGTTCATACTAAAAAACAACAACAATTGTTTATCTTGTAATATACTTCGCGCGATGTGTTAACTTCGTGCGCGTACGTGTTATAAGCATTTAATTATATAGTAAAAATAAATCTTCTTTCTCTCTTACCGTTTACGTCACGGTATTTAGATTATTTAAATCTTTTTAACTTACTTAGGCTACCAGATTTAATATAAGCAATGAAATCTCTCTTTCTTTATCTTTTCTATGATAGCACAACAGGTGATTCAAAAGATAAATTGTAATAAATGCAAGATATTAAAATAATTTCATAAATATCATTTACAAGCTATGTTAATTATTTTTGATAAAATGATAAGGAAAATGTGACAATATTCATTTACTTTCCATCGAAAAAAATAAAAATAAAAATAAATGTAATGATCGGATGCTAAAAAAACAAGGTACAAAAAAATAAAGACAAGATTTTTCCAATTGTATTTCGTCGGAGGCTGGTGTTGCATGGATAAACGGCTCAACACTGAAGCTGATATGTCGGCTGTAATATTTTTCTTTTTTATTTATGTATATATATATTGTATATATCTCAAATTATTTAATTTAAAAATTACAGAGATCATTTCGTTTACGAACTGTCAATAATGACAATTAAGAATACGTTACGATCAGGTATAGCATAATGTAAATTACGATTATACAATGAGAAACGAAATAAAATATAAGTAACGAGATGAAAGAAAAGAAGAAAATAGGAAGAAAACGTAAAGATTCATTAGAGAATAATAGAGTGCTAGAAGATAGTAAAACTTACGTACTTTCATCAAAATTTGAATATAACATTAAGTCATTATTATCTATATATCTATATATATATAGGTTTCATTCGACTATATCGTTACATAAATAAACGTCACTGTGTGTTATTTAAATTTGTCATTTGTTTACAAAAATAAAATAAGATAAGAATTAATTCTATCTATCAATGAAAGTAAAATTTCCCTATCTAATTGCGGCCAGAGATGCGGAATTAACTTAAAAAATGACATTCGATGATTCTTCCGACATGAGTCAAAGTCCAAACGTAAATTTTGATTCTTGACCGTTATTATAATTTACATACATCGTTTTTTATGCAAAAGATGCTTTTATAAATCAGCATCAGTAATAATTCTGATGTTCACAATACATCCTATTCATTATCTGATTAGCATACGTGCGCATGTAGCATTGTTCTTCTTTACGTTGATCGTGCGAGTCACAAAGTAAATTTGCACATATAAAACTTAATGTAATAGCGGATTCGATTGGATGCAGACTAAAATTTATATACTACTAGTTTGTTCAAGTGTAAAAGCATAAAAATAAGTCTGTATCGAGCGAGCGAACAACGAACAGCGTCAGCAATTCATTCTTGCATCCGATACACATTCTTAGAATCCCACCTTTTCGCTTACAAGGCAATATGCTAAGAAAAGTTTTTAAATCGATTTGATTTTTCACATTCGGTGCTCGTTCATATACCGACATACTATATGTATATAGATCTGACTGGTAAAGTTATTTATCTACCATGCGTGTGGTTTTATATAAATTCGTGTATGTAATATTTGCCTGAGTCGTACATTTCAGTGGGCGCTAACGCGCATTACTGCATCCAACAGAATTCGCATAAAGATTTATTTTATACAACATATATTTAAGCTTATTCGTTTACTCATATCCAAAAGGCTTATCATACTTAATCTAATTCATATGATTTACGTACAGTAAAAATACAGCAGAATATCTTTTTCGGATTACATTCAAATATTATAAATTAATGTCGTTTTACATATAAATTTAATAAATATAATTTCACTTTTTATAATTTCATATTTATGTGACCCCCTTATTTTCAAATTTTCTCTTTCTTTTTATTTTCTCCCCTTTCTTCCCATCTTTCGCCTTCTTTTATAAAAAAAAGCTATAAGTGTGCAGTATAGGATTGTCATCATTAAGTTGTATTGCAATTTATACAAGGTGGTAGTTAAGTATTCTAAAAGGGGTGATTTCTCACACAAATTCCAAGACGACAAATTCAAAACTTTATATGACCAAAACAACTAAGTTTAAAAAAATACAGGTGCCAAGATTGAAGGAACAATTTCGTTATTTTCAAAAAGTTCGAAAACCATTCGGGTTATTTTGATGAAATTTAAAGTTTCATGGGCTCCGCGCTACAGCTGATGATTAATAACTGAAGGACCTGGGTTCCCGCCCGGGCCTTCATCTCATATTTTCCTCGTTTAAGGACAGACATGTATCGTATCATCGTATCGTATCATGATATTTTCTTATAAAAATGATAAGCCAAGAGGTCTTATTTTCAATCTATAAGATACGAGATACGAATACGGATTGAAAATAAGGCCTTGGCGTATAATTATAACCAACATATTCGTATTTTAATAAAAAAATATCATGATACAATACGATGATACGATACAGTGCGCACTAGTTCTGCCAATAAAAAACGCTATTAAAGTTTCATTAAAATAACCTGAGTGGTTTTCAAAATTTTTAGAAATAACAAAATTTTTCCTTCAGCTTTGACACTCTGTATTTTTTAAACTAAGCCGTTTCGGACATATGGTCATACGAAGCTTTCGTCTTAAATTTGTGTGAGAAATCCACTCCTTAAAATCTTTTAGGGTACTTAACTACCACCCTCTATATCATGTAAAGTTTAACAATTGAGATTCGAAAAAAATGTCGCTTTTATAATTCTACTTTTACAAAATGTGACTGAAATTTCTTATCCAATTTTATAGCTAAAGACGTGTAAAATTGAATAATTTAATGTATATTTTTAATGCTTTTTTTGCGTATTCGATGTAAAACAAAATTCACAATTAAGTTAATCTTGATTTTTGACACTTTTATATATAATATGTATCTATTATACGTATATATATTTATATACATATGTATCTAATAAATAATATATAATGTATATATATATATATAATATCCGTTCACTCGTTATTGAGATCTCAAAATCTCGGGTACTTGCAACTTGCAACTCGTGCGTTCGCGTAAAAAAGTCACGGTGCGGTCTTCGCGCCGTAAATATGTATAAAGTATTAAATAATGAACGTATGCATATTATGTACACATTTATAAAATAATAAAATATGGGCAAAAAGCACACCAATGGATAATTGACGAACTCATCAATTAATTTCTCTTTATCAACCAGCGTTTTCTCGGCTATTTCATTTTTCTGTGTAAGACAAGAGATCATAACTAATAAGTAACTAAATAACAGTAAGTAAATAACTAAAAATACTTGATTAACAAAAATTACTATTACGTCGTAAGTGTGTTATTTCACTTGCAGAAAAAGTCACGCTGTAAGAAGATAAACATCATAAGTTAGGATGCAATGTTCAAATATAAGATAGATAAGATGCAAGCCTGTAAAAGTGTATTAAAATAATCCAAAAATAAGATAGGTAAGATGCAAGCTAAAAATGTATTCAAACAAATACAAAAAAAAAGATCAATGAATATCAGGGAATAAAATAAAATCACATAAAAAATTCCACTTGACTTCATTTCTCTTAGGAGAGAAAAAATAATAAGAAAAACTTTCCATTTACAACTCGCCATCACTCTATCTTACTTGATCTCTGAATTCTTCAATTAACAAGCTGTTTTTTCTGTTTTTAGTTACTGAGATATTGTAACAAATTATATAGTTCTTCACTCTTGCTCTTAGTATATGTTCAGCCTATAAAACGTAATATAAAAAAACATGAACATTTTTTTATACTATTATACACTGAATTTATTTAATTATCCATATTTAATATAAGCTAATATATATATTTTTGCTGGTAAATGATTCTATCAGCACAATACTCTTTTATAACATGTTCAAATTGTATCATTTACATACTACTTGACTATTCTACAGTATTGAACTATAGAATAAACTAATTAAATAATTTACTATTAATTATATTTAAAAATTAACAAAGAAGTTATATTCTTAAAATCAATTTTTAAATATAAATTTAATATGTGATATAAATTATATATTATCTTTTCTATTTTCTTCCTTTTTTTTTAATTTTTCTTTTCGGTCCTTTTTAATACAAAAAAAATAAAATAAATTAAAATAAAACAAAATTATATTAAAACAGTGAATATGCAGTTGTTCTATCACCGACTTCTTTAAAATTCATGAAGTACTGCATTACTTTTCTTTTTTTAGAGAAAGTATTATATCGAGATTATTATTCTTCGAGATAGTTTTGACATGAGAAAAACTGCACGATCATCTAAAATATAATATAAAAACGATATTTCACATATCGCACCTGCCTATCGAATCCTTGCCTATTTATCCATAAAGATTCTACTTCTTCGTTTATTTGAAGATATTTAATAAGCTTCAAATCGATGGCCATAGAATCTTTTCTTGTTGAATTTTGTGTTGTCATCGTTATTACATATTTGATACCATTCTTACTCTAATTTTATTTTAACAATGTTCCATCATATTTTCTTGTCAACAAAATCATTAAGAGAATGATCAATTCCTTTGATCATTAAAATCATAGTGGCATTTGTCTCGAATTATATTTAATTAATTATGCAGATTCAATTCGCTTAATACTTGCAGCGTCTCTGCAAAGTTATTTGATATTTTGAGTTTAATTTATACATTTTTATACACTTTATGCAAAAGATAATTTTGTAGATCAGCTAATTGTTTTCATCATGATTCAAACAGTAAAAATTTACATAATTTTACATACATTTCCGTATATGAACCTAAAATAAAGAACGCATCACTTTATACAGAAAACATTTTCGTAAATCAGTAAATTAGTTTTTTTTTATGGTAATGGACATAATTTTGATAGCTCTTCTCTATATATGACTTTGTAAAACGAAGATAAAGTAGATGATTTCGCATGCATTTGCTAGCTTTATTTCTACATAATCTGAGTCACAAAAAGATAAAATAATATATTAAAAATTTGAAACCTAAAATTCATCTACATGTCATCAACAGGAGCTTTCCAGCAAGCGACACAAGTCGACACAAACGTCGTTCTATCTTGCTCTTTTGACAATGAATAACAAAGACCAAACGACACTTGTGTCGACTTGTATCGACTTGTGTCGCTTGCTGGAAAGCTCCTAACATTTACATGACATATCGTATGTAGTTATTTAAAGATATAAAAACTGAGACCGTTTAAAGAAAACTGTATGTCGCTCTTATATAAAGTTATAAAAATTTTCTCTTTAATTGCAATTAAAAATGTAAAATTAACAAATAATTTTACGCGGAACCACTCTTTATAGCACTCTAATTGATATCTAAACTAATTGAACTTAATTCATGTCATTGATAAAAACTCATTACTCAATATTAATCCTACAAATTATAGAATCAAAGTGTGTTATATTATAAATCAATTCAATTTAATATTATAAAATTTTTTAAGAATTATATAATTTCTTATAATTTAATATATCTGTTCTCTTCTTATCTCTTTTTTCTATTTTGTGCGACAAAATATTTTATGTGATTTACCTTAATAATTCTCGTAATTCTTTACTTTGATCAAGTAAACGAGGTAACTTCACGAACTTCACAAATATATGCATGGAATAGAATTTGCGCTCTAGTAATATTAAAAAGTATTTTAAATAATATGATACTATTTAAAGTCAAAATATAAATTTCAATAAAAAATAATAATGTAATATATGTATATCATTGTATGCAAATGCTTTCATAGATCAGTGCACTCGATGCTTCATCATCTCTATAAGTCTTATTAGTAGAAAGCAATAGCATATGGCAATCCTGTAATAATTGTATTACGACAACTAAATATCATATATATTGTAGAATGCATTAATGTTAAGTAAATTATTTAGTATTATAATTTTTAATAAAATGTTAATTTTATATTCATAATGTTGTACTAATTGTTATAAAAAAGTTCTAAATTTTTATGCAAATGTTAATTGTAGCATAACACATAAAGATAATAATGTATAATGCTTTATACATTTAAATATTTTAGCAATTAAATATATGTTTTATAAATATTTGTAATATACATGTAATATGTATAATTGTTAAATATGTATAGATACATACTTGAATGCATATCTATATATAAAAGTGTGTATATACAGGGTATTCAACGTAACGGTCCGCGATTTTTTAGACGCTTCCAATAGTTTAAAAAAAGGTTGTAAGGTGAAAATTTATCTATTTCATGCAAACTACAACCTCCAATAAAAAAAAATAAAGAAAACTTTTTTTTTATAAAGTCAATGTCACCTTAAATTTTTTAAATTGCACCATGTTGTTTTTTTCCATAATATTGTAGGAGACTTTTACTGATATTATGCGTTTACAATGCGAAAATTGTCCCCGGACAACTTTCAGTGTTTATGTTTTCATTTCTAGTCAGAACTTCTTAAGTACTGAAGAAAAATTCAATTTATAAATAATATATTATTTATTTTAAGTGGCATCAAGTTACTCAAATAAGATAATAAAAGTTATAAAAACAACATTTTTCCAATAAATTTAATATTTGTGTTTTCAAATATATAAAATATGCGAGTTTTTAAAAATTTGCGATAATAATCATATACTGCATTTTAAGAAAAAAAAATATAAATCTTCTAGATATATTAAACTTATTCATTCACTCAGAATTTATTTATCTTAATATAAAGATATGCTATGTATACTTTATGACTCGCACGCGTACGACTGATATGACTCAAAGTCAGAACATGAATTTTGATTCATGGCCGTTAATATAATACATATATCACTTTATGCAGAAGATTCTTACATAAATCAGCGCACTGAATGTTTCATCATTTCTATGTAGATCTTACTATGCGAGCAATAATGCATATATGTAAAACTTAACACGCAAGCTTATATATTAAGCTGTTTTTACTCTTATTCATATTAAACTTAATCTAACTCATATATCTTCAACTGATCATCTTGATCATCTTGATCATCTTGATCATCTTGATCGTCATCAACTACTCACGCGTTTCTAGATACATTAACTAAACTTGAGATAAGTCTCGCTCGTCTCTGTTATTGATCCCCTGAGAACCACGGCTGTCGATTGGTTCTTGCCATGCAGATGGTCCCGGTAGACCGGCTATCTGGTGTTGAGGAGGTGGCGGCAGCTGATGTGCCGCTGGCTCCTCAATGAGGCATGGTATGGAGATTTTATCCCAAGCGAGCTTATTGACTGTAGCCAGCCCGTGAACGCATACGACGCTCTGTGGATGGGGGTGACAGGGATGTTGATGCTGTAATACGAGAGTTGTTGTCGGTGGTGGAGGCGGCAGGGATGGTTGAGGGTGAGGAGGAAGGGAAGTGAGCCACGTCACGCCTGGCTCCGTCCTGTGTCATTTGCCGGTCTGTTGTAACGCCGCATTGATCTGCGCCCACAGATCCTTATTACAAGACTGAGATCTGAGTAAAAAAAAAACGGATATCATTAGCTTCTCTCATTTCATTCATATCCATCCATTATATATCTTTGTACTTGAATTTACCTTTTGATCGATTGTAACCACTCTTTAAACTGAGTATTTCCTTCAGGATTGATTTGAAAAGCAGCCCTTGCTGCGCAAACAATACTGGCAAACTCTTCATAATCGCCAGCTGTTAAATGATATAGCTTTTGATGCATGCACTGAATGTACCTAAAATCAAAACGCACAAGTTATTTTTTAACAAAATTTAAATAACTTGATTCAAGACAAGATTTATATATAACTATCTTTTATTTATTTCTTTTTATATAATAAAAAATGGTACTCACATCTGCTGGCATTTGTGTACTAGCGGAGCCAACGCAGATCTCAAGTGCTGTACGATGAGCGCCGGATTGTTTCTAGCAAGATATTGAGCCGCTTCCAGAGCAACATGGTGAAGGACAAAAGGACTCACAATGCTATTTACAGCACAGATGCAGAGTTGATGCATGTACTGCGTGCCAAGCCGTTTTGCAACTCTGAGCAAGAACTTAACGTCTTCCCCATAGGGCGGATTTCGCGCGTATTTGGCTTGAGGCCGATCATCATGTACTCTGCGAGCTAAAGTATCTAACGCTAGCATACCTACACGATATGCAGAGATGAGAGTCCGTAATTGTTGTTGATTAAACGTCTGGCTTTGTCTATGAACCTAGGATAAAAAAAATAAACAATTTTTATCCATGGCTAGATATATTACATTACCACGTACACTGTATTGTTGGGAATTACCTGAGGTTGAGCTCTCACAGTCGATATTATAGACTGCGTCTGAACTAACGCGGGTCCAGGTAAGCTGTTTTGTCCAGGAAGAGGGCCCGCTACTCCTGCTTGGACCTGAATAAAGATAGAAAATTATATTTCTAATACATACTGAGACTAAAAATGAGCGGTAGAATATGCTTACTGGTATAGGTTGTTGCATCGTGTATAAGTGGCGCGTTCCCGGTGTTGGTGGAGGTTGCGGTGTATAGTACGGTCCAGGCGGGGGTGGAGCGGCCGGAGATGGATGATGTGGATGCGGTGTATGTTGAGGGTGTCCGGGATGATGTGGAAATGGATGATACATTTGCATATGCGGTGCGGGTGGTAGAGCAACTCTGTGCGAGGGCATCGGACCGCTGAACGTCGCGATAGAATGATGAGGATGTACAAAGCTATATGGGCTCACGGCATACGGCATCCCAACTCCTAGAACATTATAAAAGTTCAATGATATTTAAAAAGTTCAATGATAATTCTGAGAAAAGAAAAATCGTCAGTTTTACCTAAAGGCGCCAGAGTCGTAATCGTTGGATGAGTATAGTGCTGAGGAGGTGGTTGTGTGCTCGTAACGACAACCGTCTGCGCCGGTCCGGGCATCATTTGAGTATTCGTCAGATCAACAGAAGGTCCTGGATCAACTAGTAATACTCCATTGAGATCCAATTGTAGAGGGTCATGAGGAATTTCATCCTGCTGATCTCCACCGGGAGTTTGCTACCAAAACAAAAGTATAAAGAGATGTTTAATAAATTAATCGACATATAAGTATTACCAAGTAACAATTTGCTTCACTCAAACTTACCCGAAGATATAATTCGTACCAATATTTTGCCACCTGGAAAAGCACTTCTGGATAAACACCACCTCCTTTTGCAGTGTGCTCCACAGTGACACAAGCTTTCTCCAACATGGCCTCGCTCTGTTCCTTGCACTGAAAAAAATAAAAGATTTAATAGCTATTTGTTCGTACATATTATATATGATTACATTGTACATACCTGAGATATAGCTCTCTGAATTTCATTAGGATTAAGCGCATGTGCATGCGGTAGGCAAGATAAAGCAAGCTCCGCTGCTGCTCTAACCATATTCGGATCGCTACCTCTCGAAGACTTATCAGCTATACTGACAGCTTCCGGTGGCGTCAGGTGTCCTTCCCAACTATCAATGAGGAACCAAATAGCTGGAGCTCCGATTTCCATTGCTTGACCGGTTATCCAGGACACATGACTTGAGTATGTACGACTTAGCCAATTCGGGCTGACGCAATTATGAAGACCGAGGGCATATAAGCCAAGTTGGAAAGCACACATGTGAAGTGCTCTATGGGGACCATGATGATTTTGACTAGTAGATGGTTGAGTAAATAACGAAGTTGAACTGGTACCACCAGCCTTCGATAAGACAGTCTTCGCTAATTCGCACATGAAGTGCGCGCTTGCTTCTGACGGTTGATTGGGAATAGACGGATATAGTCTTTTGCTCTTATATCTAGATGATCAAAACAACAAATATAAGTTGATGCACAACACAATATACCACATCATAATATACATGTAATATTTCTATAAACACATACCGTGTTTCTTTAGTTCTAATAGGCACAGGTGGCTGCACAATTTGCGGTTGTATATTTAATGTACTTATACCACCCTCTAGTTCCGCACTTGTACTGCTATGAGGCCTGCTGTTTGCGCCAATGATATTTTCACCGCCGTTATCAGTCCCAGCTAGAGGAGACGAACGTTCTTCATCGTGAACAAATCGTGCCATCTGAAATTTTAACAAGATGTCTCATTGAACGTTACGTGCAAATTTTGCAAGCTTAGTATCGCAGGAAATATCTTAGGTTCTTACTTCGCTTTTTGTAGGAGGATTAGAAGTGTAATAACTACTGAGAATAGGTGACTTAATAAGTTGATGAACATCTCGATCCAACAACTTGTCCATTATTCTGGCTAACTTTACAGGATCATCTTTGTAATGCACGAGCAAAGTAATAGCCAAATCTCCTCTGAAACAAAACAAAAAGATTGTGACATTAATATACGCGCGCGCACATGTACACATATTACGTGTATGTAATATTATATACGCTATACATTAATATTATACATTAATTATACACATTATACATTATTATTATGTACTAATAATATGAATGTTACCTTTGTCTGCGGGTTCCTTCACAAAGAAGTGGATGATCTGCTTCACTTACGTTTGCCTTCAATCCCAAAACAGCTACGGCGGCGTCAAATCCAAGATTCGGATCGATCTCTGCAGGTAGTTTTACTCCTGTGAAATATTTCATATTTCTATTCTCTGTTTGACAAAGAAATATTTTTTTCCACATATAAATATAAATACAATTCAATTAGATATTTATTAGTAGGTTTAAAATACGTATTATTAAGAGAATGTTTCGTACTTGGTACATCAAGTGCATCATATATAAAACTCGCCAACATGATAGGTAAGAGCGCGTGTCCTCTCGATCTCATGACTCCATCTCTCAATTGTTCAGCTCTCTGTTTTATCATAGCTAATTCAGTCGGTCCCAAGGGAATTCTTTTCAGCAAAACTACCAATTCGCTTTCTTGATGAGCCAATTTAACCTAGTTAAATTAAAAATAACCATTAATTTCACGAATGATATAAAATGAAATTTGTCTCGTTGTTCCGTTTAATCTTACTTCTAAAGGTTTTGTGTTTGCCGGTGGTCTAGCCATCTCTAAGCCAAAAAGACCCACGCGAAACGCCAGATTGTGATATTCTGGATTCTCAGCAAGTACTGTGCACAAGAATCCACATTTTGCTAAAGTCGCTGACGCAAGACATGTTACCTGATGTGACGCTGGATTTACATGTTGCTGTAACGCCAAAATTACATATTTCTTTAGCATTTTATTTATTTTAATCTAGCGGATAATTTCTATCTTCAGAAAAAATTCTCTATCTTAAGAACGTACCCTTTTTCGTTTGTTCTTTACCGGCACTGGCGGTCCCTCGATCATAAGATCGGGAGGATTGGCCAAAAGTTCCTCGGCTAGCTGTACTCCAATAATACAAGCTTCTCTCGTATGACCATGAGCATAAAGTCCTTCTGCCCGCGCGAATAAAATGTCCCAGGGATCTTCTGTTTTCTTTAAATTATTTAGAACTACACTGGCATCCTGAGTGGTAGCGGTATGCATATTGCTTTTAGCATATTTACTCGGCAGGCCACTATTATTGGTTACAGCTTTTGGATCGTAATAGTAAACATTGTACTCGTCACCGGAAGGACTGTCACTACTAGATGAGGAGCTCTCGTCCTTGAACGGCCTCCCAGCTTCCTTCTCCAGATCGGATTCTTGTTCGTTCTTAACACTGACCCCTTTGGACACAACCGCACGCGATTTATCACGGCACTCCGCAATATTCGTCCTACTGCGCTTCGAGTTTTCGCAGGCGGGTTTGTTATTACTACTATCACTACTATCACTATGTGTCTCGGACGAGGCGTTTGAGCGATGCTTGTCCGAGCCTTGAGCGTTCTTCATACTAACGTTACTGTTGGAAGATGACTCGCTACCAGCCCCTTCCTAAAATAACATATTGTCATAATGTAATTTTGGGAAATATATCGCAAAAAAAAGCAACAATATTAATGTTTATCGTGTGACAGACTTGAGTGAAAAATGAGAGAATAATGACCTGCGAATCGGTATCGCCGCAATTATTTAGTTGAGCACAACCTTGTCTGAGAACAACCTGAGACTCAGATATATCGGGAATGTCGGTGTCATTCTCACAGAAACCTTCGGAACTAACGCTGCTACGATTTCCATCGCCGCCTCCGCTTCTCGAACACAATGGGAATTCACGCGGATTCAGTCGTCGTCTGTCTAAGTAACTGAACTCGACAAGGCCGACATTCAACGGCCGTCGACCATGATGATGCGAAATTGGCGGTTGATAATTCAATACCGCTGAACTGGAATTTACCTGAAAAACGCGTTTATCATTCTTTAATTAATATTTTTTCGACTCAATATGGCAATTGCCATAATTAAGCGTTATAAGCTGTTGTAAAAAAACGGCTTAGATCACCAACCTGATTGACTTCCGTCCTTGTATCTCCAGCATGCCGAAAACATGTAAAGGGACAGTGATACATAGGATTGTTCTCGACGGTATACGTGATTCCCGGCAAGACATATTCATCCCAATCAAGGTAGCAAGCCTCAAGCGCCGACTTAAATCCGGTAAAGACTGCGAGATCATGTTTCAGAGAATCCTTCTGCGAACTGTTACTTCTATTGTGCGAATTGTGTGGCACGGAACTACCACGACACTTGGCGACCTAAACACATGATTAAACTTGTTAAACTTGACTTCGTCGTAAGGGTGAAGAAGAAAGGGGAATGTAGGATGCTCACTTTATCTATAATCTTCAAGTGCCAAGCCATAAATTGAGCATGCAACATCTCACGCTCTGATGGCGATAGACCAGGATTTAAAGCGGCCAATCGCCAGAGAACCACAATCTCGTCGCATAGGGACGAGCACGCGTGTTGAGAAGCGTGTACGTTGCTGTTCATATTATGCTTGCTGCCATATCCCGTGCCATTTAGTAATGCGACTTTGGTGTTAAACCACCAAACAAGGATCTGCTCGCAGGCCATACACTCTTCCGTGATGATCTCTAGCAAAGGTATGGCATTGCGGTCATTTCTCTTGAACATTTCGCGCACGATAGAAAGGAGATTCCACATGCCCTCCGGCTCGCGACCTCTCAACGGTCGCAGCAATGACGCCCATTCTGAAGCGGCTGGGGGTGCGGTGGTGCTCAGATAATTAACATCGCTGAAAAGGATATCGCGGAATAAATTACGTGAAACTGTTATCGCGACAAAGGCGCTCGCCTCGGACAATTAGCGCGCTATTATTCACCTAAAGACTATAGGAGCCGGCACGCAAAACTTGATGAGAATCTTTTTGATGTTATCGTGCAACGTCTTCTCGTCTAAGTACCAGGAGGTCTGATCATGAGCGGATGCTCCGGCGGTCGGATCTGGTGCTCCACAATAACTGTTAATAGCACTTGGCTGGCTCGAGAGCAACTCGTCCAGGAGCCGTTGGGCAGTGGGCAAAATCTGCTGAGGTAATTCACTGATGAGATATTGAGCGAACTTCTGGAGCTGTTCCCGATGCAATCGTGACAGAGATTCGCTGACCGGCGCCCTCAGACATACTTGCGTTGGCTGAAAAAAACATTGTGCGCCATTGAAACAATCTGCCCTTCCATGTCAATCGGGGAAAAAGAACTGTAATGAGGGAATGCA
>NW_020224925.1:153852-190150 GCF_003070985.1 Temnothorax curvispinosus | reverse complement strand
GAGGGCTTTTTCACCGAAGTCCACGCTTGATTAAGTTTAGAAGCGCCAGGAATAACTCGGCTAATACCGAAAGGAACCGTTCGTTAGCGATAATTGCAATTGATCGATGACATCAATCATCGTTATCGTCCGTCACGTATATAAACTTTTATAACGATCTTATTTATACGCGACTTCCACAATACATTACAAAGAGTGACACGAGGAGCTTATACAATTTGATATCGCAGAAAAATAACATGAAAATATAATAAAAATAACGTGTGGAAATAACGAGAGATATGAAAACCCTGTTCGTCCTATACTATAAATAGATTAAATCGAAAAATGGTGTCTATGATCAGATTATATCACGGTATACATATGTACATGGTCGTGGTATAATTTTTCCAACACGAACGACATATGCGACAGTTTCCGCAGGATGTTGCTCGGCGCTTTATCGATCTTCGGCTGGACGGCGGGGGCGCAAGTTCGAGTTTCGAACAAGAGTGCGGCATCGAGTGCCTATACTGTCCCGGAAAGTATCGCCGAATCAATAGTGGAAAACGTGGCTCTTCACTTTCTCGAGATGGACACGACGATCGGCCGTTCCGCATATTCACGATCGACTACCTTACGCGGAACAGACGCACAACGGGTGAGAAAGTACATACCTCTCGCCCGTTCTGAAAATAGTCAACCGAGTTAATGAATGGACGCAGAGCGTGCATAAGCCTCGCACACGTGTTTACGAACCCACTCCGTGATGTTCGGCGCGGAAACTCGCGACGATTCGTTGCGAAAAATTTCTAACGAGTCACACACCGACGGACGAGCGCTCGCTGCTCTTGAATGAAAAGCGCACCGATGCATTTTTTCCCCCTCTTGCCTTTTACTCCCCGGGATCTCGGTGCGGGAACCGTAACGAGCTTCGCGGTCGAGGTTTTGCCGCGCAATGTAATTTCCTTCAGTTTCAACGAAAAGCTACAGCCGCCACCGCGTCGAGAAATTCGCTTGGATGGCCGCGGGTTTACCGGTCCCGCGATCCAGGAGAATCGAAATCGAATTGTCGAGTGCCGGCAATTTGCAAAAATTTCCATCGCTCCGCATGACCGCATCGCGCTTTTTTTTCACACAGAATTTGATCGAACGGAAAAAGCGAGGCACTATCAAGTTGATGTCAACCGGATTGCGATTTAATTTTACAAAATGCTATCGTCCGCCACGCGTCACATTAATATCGTTTTCGTTGCAAAAAAAAGTAGAGGAGCAGGAGAATAGAGAAGAGATAAACCTGTCCCAGTTCGCGAAAATGAGAAATGTGGGTTAGAAAAAAAAAAAAGGATCGATATTCTGTCAGCTAGTTATTTTTCAACCCCCTCTCGCAATTGATTAGAGAACTTTCAGAGGTGCTATTTTTTGATATCCCGGAGGCAAATCGTGCGAAATTGGAACAATAGCCCGAAACAATGTCCGATCGAGATGCGTTATTAAAACGTATTCACGAGCGGCGGATATGCGAAGCGAATACTTCTACATTGTAGATTCGCAATTCGCGAAACGCGTATGCCGCGAGAGAGAGCGATGCTCGGTTTCCACAAACCGGATGCTCGACAATCAAATTGAAATTGAATCAATAGAAATTGAATTTCCATTAATAATAGGCCGCAGCACGGTAACGTCATTTCCGTCGGATCGAGAGTATGCGGCGGCTCTCTCTCTCTCTCTCTTTCTCTCGCTGTCTCAAACTCCACTTCGGATCTGCGTTTCATGGATACGGCAAATAGAATCGGCGCGGAGGTACGATAGGATAATCGAACTGTCGGGGCTTAAGCAATCGCATTAAGTCGCACAGTACCACTGTCGCAGTAGGCAGCCTAATGCGATTGCTACTTACAATTGCGGCTATCCGACGAGCATTCGAAGCGCGATAATCATCGCGCCGCAATAAAGCGCGCATTCGGCTGCATTATTACAGGCAGTAATCATCCGGGAAGCGTGACGTTCGTTGATAAAATAAATGATAAAGCCCGCTGCACTTTCTTACGAGACGAGAATGCTATATACTCAAGCTTTTCCCATAGGTGTTTTGAAAATCCGTGGATTATTTCACGTGCCGAACATCGACCGAAGTTTATCTTCCACGTAAATGAAACTCGAACCGCGAATGCACACGTGACCACATACCGCCACCTTTTACTCTCCCGATTGCAGTCCCGAATTCCCGGGGAACGGATGAAATTTGCATCTAATTCCGGATTCGCCTTATCCGCCTCGCCCGTTACACGGCACGGTGGTGGTGCGCGAATTTTCACCGCGCGATTCGCGGTACGCGCAGTACGCGACACCCCGGAAGAATATTTCTCCCTTTATCTTCACCGATACCGGTACCTATTCTGTTCACCGGTGCCTGTTTTACGGCTGAGCGCGGAATCATGTTGCGCGCGGGGATTCATAAAAGATTCGCTACAATCCCGCGTCTCGGTGCAACGAGCTTGTTATTTCATCCGTCTGGAACGGATGCAGACCTATCGTTCTAAAGTTGAATTGATGTTTTCGAGAACGCACTTAGTACAATTCAGACATACAAAATAAATGTTTTTTTTTTGTTGTTAAAATGACGGATGAAGATCGCGTCGCGATCTCGCAAATCCTGGGAAAGTTCACCGGCGGACTACTAATCGTTTCCTCCGTATAACACGTTCTTATCTCGCCTCGAAAGTGCGGCGAGACTCGCGCACGTTTCGGCATTAAATCTTGTATTACGCCGAAACTCTTCGCGAAGAACGAAATCTAGTCGTTTCCAAATCGTGAATGATCGTCGTGGCGTCGGCGATATATTCCCAATTGTGCGCTCGAAGTATATTTCTTACGTATAGGCACGTAGAAATAATATATGGCACAATTTGATTAAGTACTCTGCATTATAGTGTTGTCGAGGGACAGTGAATGCAAGTCGATAGAAAGAGGGATCATAAAGAATAAAGCGACACATTGATCAAAAAGGTGAAACATACAACGTATCACGCTTCAAAGGATCAAAAAGGGTTTTATTTTCCACGAGGACGATTGTAGTCCCCCGCACGTCTGTGTTTTTCGCTTTTCGCGAAACACGTCTGCTTGTGTCTCCGGTGATTTCTATTTTCTTGCGGACAAAGTAACGAGTAGTACGGAAAAGTGATTGGTAAAAATAGTCGTTGTGCAATCGTGGGGACATCAAAGAGTGTCTCTTTATCGACGCGTTGACCGGTGGGACCGAATAACGGTTCGTTAACTACCGCACGCGCACATTAGCTGCAAATTTTCAGCTTGTTCTCTAGAGAGAGTTTCTCTTCGCGGTCGAAGCGTTGAGCCCCGATAAAAGATCGATAACGTCGTATGGCGCGAAGTCTTGCGATAAAACGCGCGGTAAAAAGACCGGAATGGGGATTAAATCGACTTTTTGAGAGGTTTTATCAGGTAACGGCGCTATTCTCGTTACTTAACAAATCCTCTTCTAAAAAGGGTCAAAAAGTACGTGGAAAATTTCGTGTCATTCAAAGAAATGACAATCGTTTGTATGTCTAAAATCACAGGAAGCTAAGCTATTCATTTCATAATTATTATCTTACGAGAGTTATTATGTTACGAACAGTTTTATTCGCAAAGAACGCAAATTGTACAGAATTAATCGACAATAAATTGCAGCTTTGAGAAATTCCGAAAACTCGCCATCTCACAGAATAGACAGAGGACTCAATTTGGATGAGGAAATAGCTACATGTAAATATGCCTACTACTTAGATGTCGAAATCGTAGAAATCACAAGAATGTTTAATATAATAAAGAGGAGAGAGAAAGAGAGAGAGAGAGAGAGGAGAGGAGAGGAGGAAAGAGGAGAGACTCAGTGTTCTCGCGAAGAAATAAAACTGCAATTTAGCAAATGACCAGGATATAAGGAGACTGTAACTCGGACCGATGCTTTAATATGATAATTTGTGACATTGGAGCTACGTATGCCTTTTGCTTCAAGTCAATTTGAATAATATACATGGATAATAAATAGAAAGGACAAGAAGCGATTGTTCGAAATGCGATTGTCCTAATTCTGAAGTATTAAAGAATCAAAATGTCACACAAACGAACGTACCTCTCTAAAACAGATTTACACTGTAAAATATTAAAAGATAAAATTTGAATTAATACCTCAAGTTAGTTAACATTTTATTTTCAATCTATATATCGAACATGTGTATTACCATATTGTATAATACATCGAACCATATATCGAAATATATTATTTTAACACAAAATAGTATGATTTTAACTCCATTGGTTTAATTAAATTAACGACATATTGAGTAGGAGTAGTGGCGACCTATAGCAATAGTTAAAAATGACTCAAATTGAGTATAATTCGACACTACGAATTTAACAGTGTAAGAATCTCAACCTCTTTAAACATATAGAGAAGTTGGTACCCAAAATGTAAGCCATTTTCTGATAGAATCGTTTTATCGAATTTGCTATTTGCGTATCGAACGCAGCGAACGCGGCTCGTAGGTATAATATTCGAATTGGTTCGTGTTTGCGAAGAAGGAAATCGAATGAGGGAAGTTTTACATTCGCTATAGAGGAACCTAATCCGGGGAGAGTCGGCCACGCAGATTTTTCACCGGGGGCTCGAACGCGTGGGTCCCGGGCGTACAAATTGGGGAGAAACTTTTCATCGCGCTCGTCGAGCAGGTGCGAGAAACGCGCGCCCGCGCCGGTCGAAACTCGACCGACGCATCCTTAAGCGGATTACTCAACTTTCCGCCTTGATAAACTTCAATTTAAGTTCGCGTATCTCTCGTCACGCTCTCGCGCCGACGAGAGATCGGAAAAAGTAACGTAAGAGGAAAGTAACGTGACGCAACAAAAATCCCGTCTCGTAATCCCCTTTCTGCAACGTGATAAAATGCATTACAAGGGTAACACGTGGCTTTCCTCACCGTCGCGTCGAGCTGCAGCTCACGCGTGCAGCACGATGATTAACTAACTCTTCGTTAACCGGTTGAATCACCGCGCCGCACAGCAGCGCATCGGGAATGACGCGTTCATTATAAGCCATTGTGAGCGTATAGCGCTCGTCAATTTCACGTCGATTGGTACGTGGAACAACAAATTGGTGAATTCCAAACGACCGCGTTCGCTTACCGCGAATTTTCGTCGGATTAGAATTTTTCTTTCGACGCGGACTTTCCGTGAACTGTATACTGTGAATTAAATATAATTTTCAACATATTATACAAATTTTTCTTCGTCTCCCTCTGCGAACTAATACCTTAAATCGTTAAACTTCCTCTCAGAGACCATAGACAAATTCCCATTCTGGACCCCTCGCACTCACTTAAACAAACTGAACTTAACGCTTCCATCACTTGAATACCGAACGATTAGTAATTGTCGGATATATTTTGTTGGCGCCACGATTCGTTAAGAGCCGCCACGGGACTTGCTCGAATAACTGTCTAGACCTTCTTTTTTTTCAACCTTATTCTCGATTCGCAGGCTTCTTATTGCACAATAGAACATTAAAATACAGAATGTTTCGCGACGTATAAAAACTCCATTTTTTAATTCTTTAGAAAAATCGGTGTTAATATTTTCGTATTTGTCAATGGGATTTGTCAAACGAGTCGCAAAACACGGTGTGTAAATCAACAAAATATAAATGTAAAAACATTTCTTGCAAAAATATTAATCTTTCATCATCGCGTGTGCCTTCAATAACTAAAAGTAATAATTGGACAGGAGATGTGAAAGATACGTTTAAAACGTTCAGGAGACATCTAAGTGTCCTGAGGGGGTTAACGCGCATTACCACCCTCGATCCATTTTATTCCGACTTTAATCCTTTTTTCAAATTCCACAGCAGAGAGGAGAGACACTTTTCCTATTACAACCCACGGGCATTAACCGTTGTTTTCCCAACGAGAGCCCGGGCTCCGGCACTTCCATCCATGCTCTCCTCATTTACGTAATGCCCTCTTGTTCTCGCTCATTTTCGCTATGCGCGCGAGCGTTTTCATCCCCTGCGTTCTCGTGCTTCGTCTTGCAAGGCACGTTGGTTATTTTCACTTTTTTTTAATAAGCCAAAATTTATACATGTCGAAAAAATTGAACAATGAAAACTGAGCAAAGTAAAGCCCAAGATTTCTTTCTCTGAATATAAGATTTATTTTTAATACGAAAAGTGTTAATCTCTTACACTAATACTTAACTTTTTTTATAAAGAGATTTATTTCTCTTTGAGGGTGATTTTATAGTAAATTATTTTACAATATTTTGGGCGAACTCTTTCAAAAGCGATTCTTCCGCGGAAATGGCGCGTTGCGGTGAGTCTTTTCCGAAGTCGCGTCTAACATCAAAAAAGATTTATCCATTCGCGTGACCAGGATTTGTCGGGACACACCGGTCTTTTTCATATAGCGATGGGGAACGATAAAACATGCCGCACCCACGAGCTACGCCCCCGCGAGTCCGCTCTCGCTCTTGGAGAACGTCGCTTACGGGAATAAAAGAGCCGTGCATTATTCAGCGGACGCGCGCGTTTAGCGGAGCATGTTAAACTCGGCACGGGCCGATCCGCGTCACACTTTACGCCCGGGGATGCTTTTCGCAAGATCTTGCCTCGAGTTGCATTTACAAATCGCACGAGATAATGCAAGCTGACGAGCTGCACATATACGAGACGTCACCGACTTCTGAAGAACACATCTTTTATCCTCTAAACGACCTGGGAGAGAACTTTTGTCGGCATTAGCGATTTAACGTATACTCTTTATCTAAATATGTATTAGTTAGAAGTCAAGCAGTTATATATAAAAGCCGAGAAAACCTTTTATTATGCCAATTTTATTAGATTAAAATGCTGTCGACATTAAAAGTTGCAAATTAAAAATAAATAAAATTGTAATTCTTGGAAGAATTTAAAGTGTCTATTATTTATAACATTGTACAGTTGTACGATGCGTTTTACGCACTACTTCCCGCGGGAATGCACGGGTGAAATCGATAATCGCATACCGTCCCGTTAATTTCCACCGAAAATAACGGCGCTCTCACGCTTTGTTTCCTAGCTCACGATGCCTCCTCGAGTGGTTTTCCCAGCTGGCGGTACGTGTGGGTCTTCTTCTCTCCTCGTGGAGCTCTCCCGCGAGATATATCACAAAAGTTGCTTTCCCCCATAAAAATTGGAACTCCGACACGTGCAACTGCACGGCAGAAAGCAGCTGCGTTTAGATTGTTTTAGAATAAGGTTTAGGACAAAACGCAACGTGACGTCGCACTATTTTTGGAGCAATATAATTTAGTTTTCTGTGCTTAATTTATTTTTCTAATGTATAATTCTGTGATTTCACTGTATTCCGTTTAATTTCATTTCAGATTTAGTCTCCGATACAGATATTATTTTCTATGATATCATAGATCTGTCATAGAATTATCAATATAGATTAGATTAAATAGACGCTTTAGATAAGGCGATATTTAAATAGCACATCGGACGATAAATTGGAAGAAATATACGCGTAGCTGCAAATCCGATTATTTCGGTGCGTTGCGTAATTGCTTCCGTTATCAAAGGGACTGGTGGACTATTTCTTGCGATACTTCCCGCCCCTAGGAACAAGAGCTTTTACGCTCTTCGTAGATGATGATACCGTGCATGAACTATTATTACAAAGGATCCTCGTAGGAAACAAACCTTACTTGACTGCTGAAGCTCTCTCGTCCTCGAGCGACGCTAATGAAATACCTTAGAAATGCCAGGAATTTCGGGAAGCATCGAGCAGCTTAATTAAAAGCGGTATTTAGCGCAAAACCGTCGTTTTTGCTACACAATAATTGTAACTTTGTAACTATCAATTAATCGTCGGGTGATTGGATATAATTATAATAATAAAAACTGCTTACCACATAAAACATGTAAAATGTTCACGGAAAGAACGGTTTTGCTGAAATATCTAAAAATTTAGCTAGATACAGATCTGAAAATAATTTTGTTGCACCATCAAAATAATTATAGTAGGTTGCTGAAGTGTGACGATAATGCTGTAAAAAATTTTGACATTTTAGCAATCAGCTTGAGTGTTCTACATAATTATTTTGATAGTCCAACAAAATTATTTTCAAATCTGTATCTAGCTAAATTTTTAGATACTTCAACAAAACCATTCTTTCCGTGTTTGTAATGTATTTTAAACCAGAAGCGCCGTGTAGCAAATCTGGCGAAAGAATATAAACACAGTGATCTGCTAGAATAAATATTGTATGCAAATTTTGTGCGTGCGTATATGTGGTTTTATATCCAGAATCCTCCTGCCTCCTGCTCCATGTGGCGGGTCCGGGAATAAAGTGCGATAGGAAGGCGAATCGAAACGAAATGCGTGTCGACAGACGCGCGGGATATCGCCGCGCCTTTCAACGTATCGACGCGATACGAAGCGACAAAGGCTCTTTTTACTTCCCGCAATCGCGATTGACATTTTTGCTCTGCCCCGTTACTTCCAGTCGTGAATTTCCAGAACGCCTCCCCCGGGGGATCCCTGAAAATGAATTTCGCGTAGCGCAACGTCGGTGCATCGACCTCGACGGAGGATCGATATTCGCCGGCAGCAGCTCGAAAAGCGGGCGCGGGGACGTATGAAAAGGGGCACCCGTGAGAGAGATTTCAATTTTTATCTTCGCCCCATAAAAATTGTTTATTCCTCTTCCGCTTTCGTGCCGCGTGAGAACTGTCTGCTGCAGATAATATACGCGAGCGACGTTCAACGCATATACCGAAAACTTCCATCTCGCGCCGCGTATATCGTATCAACGTTGTCGATGAACTCGCGTAAGCAAATACGAAAGATTTTTATCGTTCATCGCCCGCTATAATAAAAGCTTTCACGTAAAATTGGATAGTTTCGTTTTAGGGCGGTATTTTATTAACCATTTTTTTTATACCATTATTTCTCGTATGTTTCCTTCAATATCAGAGGAGAATCGTAATTAAACTCGAACTGAGAAATAGGTCAAATTTATATCGCCTGACACTGAGAACTGCTGTAATTTTGAGTTAATTTAAGTTCATTGAGTGTTCAATGCCTTGCATCGAGATTCGATCGCGCTGGGAGTTGAGAGAAAGAGAGAAGCAGAGGAAAGGTCTTTTGCCTCGATATACTTAACTTTAACTCATAAATCTATGTCGACTACAAAGCGCCTCGTTTTGGAAAAAAGAAATCAAGAAAAAGGGGAGAAATTTCCGAAAGCTCTTATATCGACGTACATATATTACCGGCATTTACAACATTCTGCAAATACATATTTGTGAAATATTGCTCTTATATATTATACGTGTGGAATAATTAAATTATCAATAAGTCACCAATTGTTGATGCAACTTTGAAGAATATATTCTCTCAATATATTTTTCGGGCTCTTGTATGCAAATCAGGTAAATTTTTTTTTTATAGGATGTCTCACACCCTTCGGGATCTTTCACGTATTGTCTCGATTGTCGGAGGTCCTTCCGGCAGAGAAGCGGCAGCTTTCCGTAGTCGAGCGTAATATCACCCGGCGACGAACCCCGTCCTCTCCATCGGCCGGAATGTTCTCGTCGATTTTTATCGAGGCCTCGGTGACGGCGGTATTGAATTTGCGGTCGAGCGAGATGGCTCTTCCGGACCGGAAGTAGATTCAGCGAGTATTATGGAAATAAAACGGGATCGTTTTGGAAAGCAAGGCGAATAGCTGTTGTCGATAAAATTGATTTTCGAAATGTTCGCCTGGAAAGGTCGATGGCCGTTTCGCAGATAAAGCGAGTTTCGGTTAATACAATAGCAATGAATTTTTTAGATTTACTGTTCGTTCTTCCATTCTCTATATAGCTGAACGTACATGCATATACATATACATGTAGTTAAAAGATTAACATTGTTTTATTAGATTCAAAAAACATTTATGCATATTCAGCTTTAAATAAACCAAGTTATATATAAATGAAACTATATAGATATAATTATATCTCCGTTCCATATAAAAATTTACTTCAAAAAATTCCTCATCTCTCCATAATTGCCACTGATTCCACGTTCGCGCAATTTCACTTAAAGATATTTCGATTCATCTATTAAAATGTCAAAATCGAATGTCGTACGAATAAAAAGGAAGGATGGCGCATAATCGGGCGCTACGGCGATTGTGCGGCGGCGAATATTCGACGGTGGTGTACAGAGGACCTTTCTGGCGCAGCTCCTACTCATATTTCAGAATCCCTTTCTGCCGTTGCACCCTGAAAGAAGCCGTCGCCCACCCTCGCCGCGCGAAAACCAGGACAAAGAGCCATTTTGCCGTAATGCGATACGTCACGTTGCCGTACGTAAGGCAACGTTCTGGTGTAGCCGATTTAATCCCGCGTGAAGATCCCTCCGTCGTCCAGAGATCGTCTTGATGAACGGCGTGTAAAAAACGACGGAACGAGCTTCGGTGTATTCGAAAAAAACCACCTTCACCGTTATTCATACAAGAAGAAATCGAATAACGAAAGAGAGGAATTCCTCGTTCATTATTTTTTAAATTGTTTCATACGTCCGTTCAAAGTTTCTTGTAAAAAAAATGGGAGGCAGAAGTCAATCGAAATTTAATTGAAAAAACGTCACCGCGACCTCATCAATTTAAAAAAAAAACGAGCACTGCCTTCAAAAGCTATATTCACCGATGATTGCGAAACTTATCGATCATATCTGTCGCATTAATCAAGCCGCACAATGCCGCGTACTCGCGTACGGAGAGTTCCCGTAAAATCATACCACGCCGAGGAAGCGCGTCTCGTTTCGCCTCGAAGAGAACCGATTTCATTAATCTTCTTACATCAATGCGATTGCCTCTCATCCCCGTTGCCGTGAACGTACTCACGTCGGCTCCTATGCATTTAGGTCATTACGTATATATGTAAAAGCCTCTCAGTATGATGCAAATCTCTCAATGGCAATGATCAACCATTAAGCCAATTTCGTCGAAGCACGTTATCGACACAAGGCGCGTTCACTTCATCGAGATAAATCGGTATGAGATACCCTCCCCACGAGAGATGTCTTCGTTGATCGACGAACGTAAAAGATGCAGAATCTTCGTGGCACGAGAGTGAAATTCACGGAACACAAAAGCCACGTCCACACCCCGCGACGAAATGGACGATTCCCTCGGTCGGCAACGGCTATACGGATATGAAATATAGCCTACCGTGATGTATACGTCTGAGATACACGTACCGGAGAAACTCGTGGACGAAACACGATGCATTATTACCACTGCTTGACATTTGTCTTCGTCAGGACAGTTTCGTTATTACGAAACGAGTGTCTCGAGCGAATACGGATCAAAAGAGGGACGCTAATTTAGTGAGAACACGTCCACTGTTTAATTATTATACTAAAGTCTTGATCAAGGTTGCGAATATTCAAATACGATTGTACTTGAATATCTATAGGATAATAATTCAAGAAGACTATATAGTTTAAATTTTTTAAATAAAATCAAAGTTTTAAGAAAGTATTTGACGTTTACATTGTCATACAGGCTCTCAAGACGATGATTGTTCCTAAAAAAAAAAAAAAACTTATTAAAATTTTCTTTACTAGAAAATAAAACTATATAAAGTTTCGTATCAAAAAAATATAGAAATTTATTAATGCATTTGCGCTTTTTTTAAACAATCGTGAACGATAAAGTTTGCGAAAATGTTATCAAGTGTTATTAATATACACACTTTTCATTTATAATTTCATTTATATATAATAATGTTGAACACGTTATTTTGAGGAATTGGGCAGGTCGGTCCGAGGGTTGGCTAACTCCGAGACATCGTGGGATAGTATACGTGTTCACAGAACATTAATTCCGACAAGCGCATCCTATTATGTCGTCGTGCCGTCGAAGGACAAGGAAATAGCGCACAGTTGAAGGCTCAAACGCACACATCTAACTCCTCCAAAGGAGCTTAAGGATGCTTTCGATCGACTCTGGGAGCCGATAATGCGTAAATAGTTACGCGTGGCTGACAGCTGTCAAAAAAGCAGAGTATCGAAAAAAGGATTTTGAATTTTGGTACGGCTTGTACTATAGTTAGATATCTATTTAAATATGGAATATTAGAGGCATTTTGTTGTACAAATAAAAGTAGACTAAAATCCAATTGATTTTGAAAAGATATGATTTTATTGGATATTGCGAAGTTGGTTTTTGATAAAAGCTAAAAGCGCGTCGTGCGAAAATTTTAAACAATATCACGGAACTTTTGCAAAAATCCTGTGCGGCACTCTCGCGGATATGACTATTAGACTGTTTCTTTCGTGTTAAAAGGAGTTTATAAAAATATAAAAATGACGTTGCAAAAGTGCACTTTTACCGCGCGCTCGAATAAATTAAAAATATCCTTGGAAATTTGAGTGAAATTTACGGACCATGTTCACGGAACGTTCGTTAAAAATTTCGTAGGCATTTCGAAAGAGTTGGATCATTAGAAAATTGCTTGATATCGGAAATGCCAGACTGCATCTCGATGCATGACAAAAGAGGAAGAAAAAAGAAGAGAGGCGGAATGCTGACAGGGTCTTTTTCCCTCATCTCCATCTCCTTTGCTTAAACTCCTTCGGCTAACCTGTTAACTTATTCATCCTTCAGATAAAATGCTAATTATTGTCGCTGTAAAAAATTAGACTAAAGTGTAGTATATTATCTTTTTGTACAAACGCAACCATTCGCTAATTACGGAATATGAATAAATAAATTTTAAAAATACAATAAGAAAATACGATATAATGTGACACTTCTAAATGCGAAACAAGTAACCTGCATATTTAAAATACCTGTATATTAAATATTTCTGAACGTGCAGAAATATTTTCTCGGCGCTTTCGAAGCGCCAAGTGCAAAATTGCTTGATATCGGAAATGCCAGATACTTCATCTCGGTGCATGACAGAAGAGGGAGGAAAGAGAAGGGAGGCGGAATGCTGACAGGGTCTTTTTCCTTCATCTCCACCTCCTTCGCTTAAACCTCCTTTGGGCAACCTATCAACCTATTCATCCTTTTTCGTCATTCTCCTAAATCTCCTATCAAATAATGAATCCGATAATTTTCTCATTGAAAAATACTACGAATAGCGTGAAGTCCCTCGAGTTGTTTCTCCGTGATTGAGAAAATATGATTTCTTCGCTTATCAAAATGTGATTTAAACGGCGCGCAAATGTCATTAAATAGTCTTCTGGAATTATCGAGCCGATTTTTAAATCTACACTTCATCGATTCGTGAGAATTTCTGCAGCTGAGCGCGTAATTAGAACCACCGTCGGTGTTTTGCGAGCGCAGACCCGTTTGAACGGAACGCGACGCATGCACATGCGGTTTACGCGCAAAATTCCTGACTTTAATTACACGTCGCGCATGTAGTTTCCGGTCAGCAAACGGTCGAACCGCGCGACCACAAACGGAATTACATTGACTCGCGTGCCTTCGTACGAGAGATACCGGCGCGCTCGGAAAATATCCTACGGAAGATCGAGCGAAGAGATGCGAGCGCGACGTGTTCTCTTTTCGTCGAGGAACGCGTGCCCCTTTTTTTCTATCGAGACAAAAGTGCGAATCCCCAGGTCTGTGACAAACGCGAATCGATATCTCCGATACGCGATGCGGCACTTGGCCCGCTTGGCCGATCGTATTGCCGGAGGTGTACGTGCAATCGCGTGTCAACAGGAAGTGTCGTCTCTCAACAAACAGCCAGCCGCACGGAGGAAACTCGACCGTGTTCCCGCAGCGAGGGAACAAAACTTTTTACGCCACCGCCGCCGCGAAATGAAGACCCGGAAGAGGTAACTTTCGTACGCGCGAATCATCGTATTCCGGTATACGTTGGAATTCAGGCAAATCGAGAACGCGGCGCGGTACATCCGGGATCCGAAATAAAAACTTCAATTTTTCTTCAGAAGCGATGTCACGCACGAAATTGCTGTTCGATCTCTTCGCGCCTTACACCAGGATAACAAGCGCGAAGATTTCTGCGCGGAAAGTTTCGAGTATCAAAAGTTTCCAGCAGTCTCGCGTATACGAAGGTGCAAACGCGACGAGATAACGCGGGACTTGATTCCGGGCGTTTCGAATGGGAAACGAGCAGCTTAAATATGAAGCGCTCACACGCGAGCCAGCCTGGATAACGGCCCGTCTGCCGCGAAAAGTGCCCGCTATTTCCGGCGGGATTATACCTGTCCGGGTAATCTGGAAATAAAATCTTGCGAAGTCTATCGGCACGCGGAAGAGTCTCTGTTTCAAGCACACTCTGTTAAATCGCGCAAATTTATCGAAATGTTCATATATAATGTTCATACATAATGTACATCGTGATCGTAATTGACTACGATATGTAATCACAATCATGCCAACTGCTAATTAGAATATTGATCGGATATCTCGAATAATTATACCACGTAAAGCGAAATCATCAGAAGTTTTTTTTAGAATTCGCTTCTAAATGAATAATTCGGTTTTAACATGAATTTTTTTTATTAAGCGGTCTGATAGATCATGGCATACTTTCTTTGTAAACTTTTTGAATTTTTGTAATATCTTCAAAATTGAAGAAAATATAGTACACGAAAGTGGGCTGTAACGTCATACTTTATATAAGAAATGACGTCATACCTTTTGAAGTTGCCGTCATCAAAGAAACTTTAGCAAGCTTTCTCAACTTTCTCAATTTTAGGTTTTTTTTTAAATTCAATAAAAAAAATGTTAAAACCGAATTAGGTTCTCTCCTCGAGAATTTGAAAAAGTAACCAATGAACAGCTGACGTTGGCATCGTTGTGACGAGATCTCTCTTTTTCTATCGATGCATTTAAAGCCGAGCTCTTTCAGTAGCTCAGGCAAACCGGAAAAAATGCTTTTACGCATGTTTAAGCTTTAAAATCCAAAAGCCGATGGGGTGTCGGAACTTTAGTGCGACTCTAACGGCAACAAACTAAAAAAGACGCGTCTATTCCTCGTCTTTGCAGTGATCTAAAGTCTCCATTCCTGCTGGCATAAACGCGAATGTAAAACATCAAGTAAAAATATATCGAGTAAAACTCAGGTTGTAAAACGAATAAATATTTATCTTATTTAATTTCAAGATCGTATCGACACAAGTGCCATGCGAATACTCTTTGACTTGAGGCAAATGTAAATATCGTAACTGTATCCGCGAGTATCTCTGAAAGCGATAGCCGATGAAAAGCCAACGGGTTTTGCTTAAACATCGCGTTTCGTGCGGTATAGGTGAGGACGAACGAACGTCTTACGAGCCCATGTGGCGCAGAGAGTCGCCGTTATAGGTGCACAACAGACCTGTCACTTTTTTTTTCACTTCCCGCTGAGATGGTGATCTTTAAATGGACCCTGTGGCCTGGCGGATCACACGCGTTTGCACACGTGTGCGCGTGTTGGCGTTTGTGAAAACACCGGATCGCCTGGCGCAGGTCATCCACCGTCTGTCGCCGAGAGGCCCTTTGTTGTGCCGAGTGCGACTAGTCAAACTGGAAGGAAGGCATTCTCCGAACCGGCAACATTCCTCTTCCTCGGCAGACGAGGATAATTTCGCACCTTGCACGGACAACCGACGATGAATGGGAAAAGAAATGGAACGGCGATATAAATAGATCGGCACTGGAAGTTACGCATTGCCGAAGTGCAGGTCGCGTAAAATAAAATTCTGTTTTAATCGTCCGGCGTTGGAAAAAAATCCATCGTACACAAATAGGTCATCCTAGTTTTTCTGGATGGATTATTATCCCTGATTCTTTGCCACTGTTGTACGAGCTCGAATCGAGCTCCCGCAACGTACGGCGACCGCTTTGCGGAAACTTGATCACGCGCGATTATATTCGCGACGTAACCAAAAATATCTTTTCCAAAGGAGAGATGTCAATGATCGTGCCAACTTTTACCAGCAAGCGCATCTTCGCTTTCTATCGCTGCGGTTGTCTCACGGAAAGTTTACTCCTTTACGCAAACGGCTCTTTGTCAGTCACGGTTGTTATCTTTTCTATCGGCAATTTAGGTAGGAAGATTTTGCGACAGGAGGCTAACGATCCTTCAAGCGATAATGCCGACGGTGACGTTGTACGGCGGAAGTGCCGGAAGTTCAACGACCTCGTTACCCCTAGTCCGTACTAAATAAACTTTAAAGGCATTTTCGCGCGACGTGTACATTTGTGACGTTTGTCCAGTCACGTTCGTAATAATGATATTAATTTTCAACATCGCGCTCGTCTCAGCAATTAACATCGACATAGTAATATAATTCGTGGAAATAGACTGAAAGATAATCTCCCGGAAAACGCTTCAATTTCACGAAAAGCAATTTCGGCGCAGCTCAACGTCGGCTTAATGATCCCATCGAATTGATGGCCTAAAAGTTAATTTCGAGAGAGAAAAAATGCTTTCAGGTCTGAAAACTGAAACGTTTTGCACCTGGAGCATAAATGCAACCTTGGCTCAACAGCCGGCCGAGGCGAGGAATCGGCCTGATCGCCGGATCCGCCGTCGCACCTGTCAAAGATATGTAATTTAATTCCACCGTTCCAGTTTCGTCGCGCGCTTGTTTTCGTTACGACACCGAAACGTCTAGTCGCGAAAGTGTTGGTCGTCCATCAAACGCTCCAAGCCGTTCCTCGCTAATTCTCCGCTGGTTCACTTATATAATACGGAGGAGATGTGTTCAACGTTGGCATAAAAATTCGAAAATTCGATAGTTGTTATCAAATATGAGGGGAAAAAATAGGAGATTTTTGTATCGTGGAATCTCTCGTTTGTTAATATCCCACGAGTTTCCAATATCGATGAGCATAACAATACATAGAATTTCCATGTGATACGATGTAAGTCGGACTGAATCGCATCGGATTCCCAGGACGAATTCCCAAGAGCGAGAGCGGGAGCCGGAACGAGCGACGACTCGCCTCGGGGACGCGAGAATTAATTTGCGGCTGGGCCCGGGCGCTCGCTCTCGCTCTCGCCTAACTCTCGGGTAAACTATCGTACGGATATGCGCGGAGGTTCGATCTAGCACAACTCGCAACTCCGGCAGAGCCTACTCGTATTAACGCGCCAGGATAGAATTCGCTAACTGCGAATCGTTTCGTACATACCTCCGCGACCCGCGGGGGATCGATACGGTCGCCATGACGACGCGGCTTCTCTCTCTTTCTCTCTCTCACTCACTATCTCTCTTCCTCTTTCTCTTACTATAGGGATACAGATACTAGGATACATCTCAATATGAGTGTACTCTCTTTCTCCCTTCCTCCCTCAACCCCGCCAACCGCCACTTTTCTACTTTATTCGCTTTTTCGTCTCCCCTCGACTCTGACTCTTTGTCTCCTCGCTAACTTTTCGCCCGATTCAGTTTGCACCGATGTATTTTTTCCCTCCCGTGAATAGTAATTATTGAGATTACGAGGGAGAGCAAGCCTGGGGAGAAAAAAAAGCGAAGAGCGAAAACAGAGCGGTCTGAACGTTCGATGGCGTTCATAAATTCGGACCATCGCGCGTTTCGCGATCGCTTCCCTTCGGCAGGACCACTTTCTCGAGCAAGTTGGACGGATTCGCGAGATAAGTAATGTAGATTTTCTCGCGCAAGTATTACGAGAAATCGTGCGACGATGCACAGGAATGGCATCTCCTTCTTCGACAGCGTGACGTATACATGTGTACCGTGAGATATTCTGTACGGCAAAATAATTTGAGTATACGTATCTCCGAGATTGTTACTTCTCAGTCATTGTTCAACTTACTACTGCCGACATTGCTCGCGGTACTGCTCACACTGCACAATCTTAGCTTATTAACTTCGCGAGCTGTAAAACTCGCACGCGGTCGGTGATATATGAGTACGTACGTACGTGTGTGTGTGTATGCATAAAGGATATGTATATTCAGACGCGAGAGATTGCCCGCTCTCTCATTGCCCTGGCTTAATTAACAGTTTTCCTATATTAAATTAAATTCACAGACCGAGCCGTGCGCGACACTCGATCGTTAAAGCGCGTGTGCTCGACGTCCCGGCTGTTTTGCGCGAATGTTGTTGCAAAAATTATCAATTATATTTTTGGACTTAACAATTTTTTTTCCATGTTACGAATTCGACGGCATGGCATCTGATTGCGCTGATAACCGCGAGAAGAATGAAGCTTACCGAAAAGCGATTTGTACTTGAACGATCGCGCGGCGACGGTGATGGAAATCCAGGGGAAAAGAAAAGGAACCCGTCGTGATGAGACCAGGCATCGCTCAACGAGCTCAGCTCCGTTCCAAATGAGATCCAGTTCGCTTCCTCCGTCTTCCGTCAAATCTAGCCAATTGATCGCGAATTCATTCCGACAAGTCCGAAAGTAATGAGAATGAGAGACTCGGCACGAGTTCCTCGCCTTGCACGCGAATTAACGAACGAATTGGTAATACGGTGGAAAATTAGATAATTAAATATAGGTATGTTACATATCAAGAATCGCACCATCAAATTTCTGAGACTAAATTTATTAAGCGGATAATTGGAATCAGTAAAATGAGGAAATATACTATAAAATATTCTATTCAAACAAGATATTTTAAATATATATTCAAACAAGTCAGGCCTATAAATCTTCGCACAAAAGCTCTAATTTCACCCACAAAGCAGAACACGATTAAAATCACAAATGATTAAATTTCCCGAGTGAATGAACCTCATTTTCGATAATACGCCGTGAGATTTTTCCCAGTCTGCCAATCTAGATGCTTCAAAGAATTTTCGTTCGTTAGTATAATGGGATGAAAACATGAGCTGCCCTCTCCCATGCTACTTGTCGTGAATTGGTAAAAAATGACGAGACAGTGGTTTCGCGTTCACACAAATAGCGATCGTTCCACGAAAAGAGAACGCATTGAACATGATCGAATTCTCTTTTAGCTTGACCGAATGAGCTGTTTCCTCTCGATCTCGACGACATTGTCGTAATTGCTCGCACACGGAATCCTCATGTCGTATTACGGCGATTCGTCGATCAAATATAAACGAAAATAATAAATACTGTTGAAGATGCGAAAATTCTAGAGGATGTAATTTTAATAATGTTACAATCTGAACAATACAATTTATTCTAATTAATTTAAGTCTCCTTCTTTCTCTTTTGTTTTTCTCTTTAAATAGATCCAGTAGTCGGTTGACACGTTTTATGTCCCGAAGGTAGAGATAAAATTATGTTCGTTATTTACAACAATGCTTTCATATTAGAATGTATAACATGACATTATGTATATCATATTACATAGACGACTTTTACTACTTTCTTGCTTTTGAAAGAAAATATGACGTAATGCGATCCCGAGGGCGCACCCCCGCACACAAACGACGGGAATAAAATGTAAATTTCCCACGCGGGTACTCGAAAGATTTAAGAAACTGTTTCCCGTTTTCGCTGTATAAAACGAGAGCAGAGTAATACCATAGTCTTACAACCTCCGCTGTCTAACTCTGTAACGCGTTTCTCTAATAATTTATCTTGCCCCGTGACCCACGTGCTCGCGCCGCCATCCTTTTATTAAGCCGTAAATTAATTCTTTCAAATTGAGCTCTCCCATTGCAGACTTTATATCGCAGCCGGGCCCAACCGGGACCGTAAAATTTAAATGCAGTGGTAGGACGTTGAGACGCAGCTGCTCGAAAATGTAGGAGGCAGTGACTCACGAGAAATCCGAATGACTGAGCGATGAGAACTGAAATACTCGTAGATTGGAAAACTCGTCTTAAAGGACAAGCAACGCAAGCCTGATAAAGTTAACAGAAGGTAAAAAGACTGTCCTAATGAGTTTTACGATAAAGTATGAGAAAAGCTATTTATTAGTAAAATTCACAATAATCTGTTTAAAGCTACGCACACGGTAATCCATAAAATTAAAACCTGCTTTCGCATTCTCGTCAATCTAATTGCAACTACTTCCTTTCTTCTAATTAATTTTTATTGTAATATCATTATTTCTAATTAGTTCTGTTGTCCGACAGATCGTACGCAACGAGCGTGGACTAGCCGCATCGGAGCGAACGCGCTGATCCGAACATGTTGCGTGACTCATGCATAAAGAGACTTCCATGAAATCTCGGTTCTTTAGGAAGACGCGCTGATTCAGGAAGATCCTTGAAAAACCTCCTCTCTCTTCTCCGAGAAGAATTACTTATGAATCAACGTAGCTGCATTTCGTACAAATGGAAATTCCGAGCGTCACGGTGCCAGTTGTAGCACCCTCCAGCCCAACTTCCTTGAGTTACTGCAGTAACTTCTTTTCAGTCAAACTACTTAATTTATGAAAAAAAGAAAGCTTAAACGCAGTTACATGTTCCTACATCGTGTAGAATGTACATTGTGAATTGTGATGATACATGCATAATTCAGAGAAGAACAGAATATTTTAATCGATCTATTTCTTTTTCAGTTTCTGAAAAAGGTTTTCCAGTTTTTTATTGAAGAACAGCAGTAAAAATGGGGCTATCGAGCGATGACAGAACGCAATAAAACAGTAATATGCGGAGCTGCACTGTGTGCGCAGATTTTTTTTCCAGAGAAATATCGAGGTGTCGAAAGATACCGGGTCTCTCAGCCAAACCTGCGAGATCCCACCAGCCTGTGTCAATACCAATCTTCTCGTAGCATCGTTCGCACAATCCTGTATCGACATCGCCGCCAGTACACGTGAAAATACAGCCTCGATCGACCCGCGTGTTCGCGCTTTTCTCTTCCCTCATCGAAGCTGCTCGTCGAAGCTGATTCGTTTGGCCGAACGAAATACAAAAGGCGTCGGAGTCGCCGTACAGCCACAATTCTTCTCCCTCATGAGCTAACATCCGCGCACCCTAGGGACTCTACAATTCTTTGAGTAAGAGTCAGAGAGTTCTGCCAGTTGCATCGAAATTCTGAAAATAGAGAGCTAACTTTGCAGACATGACAAACTCGACGCACCGAGGTATAATGGACGTCGTCGGCGCAGAGGCGGCGCGGCGCGACGTTTTCCCGCTCGTTAAAACACATTTTATTTTCAGCGTCGGCGAAACACCTGGAACAGGCGGCCAGCGACCTCGTTCTCGAGAGATTAAAATTTATGCCCAGGCCTGCGTTGCCGTTCTCGACCTGCACCTGCTGCCCCGCGCCCGCCGCGCCGTCGGCCGCGCGCTATAATCTTATCGAACGACGTTGATCCGCCCCAGCCCCGGTCGTTGCCACTGCTATTGTTGTAGGTCGGAATGGATCTCTCGCCCCTACGCGCCCGTGCGTTTTTCCGCGGCGGTGATGCGTTGTACAGGAGAATCTCCAATCCTTGACTAGGATACAGGACTAATGAACTTTGCAAAAATTCGAACAATAGAGGAAATAATTCCAATAATCTGAGAAATTGAACACTGTCAAAAAATAGTCTCAAAATTTTTCTAAAACTCACCTAAAAATAGAAAAAACAATTTGATCGAAGATATTGGAGAAGGATAAAAAAATAAATACTGCAAGATTTTTTAATTTCTTTTATCCACAATGGTTATATAATCCTCGGGCAACTTTCAGACCAACCCTCGCGCATTTCCAGATTACATTATACAACTTATTATTCTTTTTTAATCATATCTCTGGTCTAAACCTGAAAATTCTCTCTAAATTCTGTGAGAATGTCTGGTTTGAATGATCTGAAAAGTAAAGCTCACGTTATTTCGACAATTATTTCGTTAACGGGACCTCAAACAAATTCAAGATGTGCGATTTTTTAAACCTGCGACCTTTATTCTTCGTCGGTACTAAGGCTGATCGCATGTGTAAAGAAGGTCACGTTCTGTCGCCATTACGGCTGGTTCCTTGCGAGTTGCAACAAAGCCGCAACTGACTCCGAGGCCTGTTCGTGTTAACGCGTCGCCGCGTTACCGCGAGTATTTTTAGTGCATCGGATCGGAGTGAACTAGACGAACGGGATGGCTATAAAACTGTCCTTAACGAGAGCGGGTTTCAACCGAGCACCGGGTTTCTACATCGCCTGTATTCTTTTAACGTCTGTATTATTCACGCGCCCATTGATCATGAACGAATTACGGGGATCCGATGAAATAGTATATGCACTTTTTAATTTTGCAGATTAATTGACCAATTTTGAATTGTCTTTTTCTCATTAAAAATTGGAAAAAGTCTTATATTATCGTTTATAGCATAAAATGCTACAGCCTATTGGGAGACATCTTCTTTATACATTTTGTAATTATTAATTTGTAATAATATTGTAGTTGATAAATCAGTTAATTATCACCATATTGTATACATATTATTATTTATTATCATATGAAATTAATTTAACAATTAACTTTATTGATAACTGCATATAATATAAGAAAAGGCAAGTTCATCCGCGGATCTATTGCGTTTTTTTACGAGCATATACATATATATATTCCTCGTATATATCCTTTAATGCCTGACGTTTTCTCCGAAACGAACCACAATTCAGTCCTTCATTGAGCTAAATCGCCAGTACAATTAACCAATCCTAAACGAGCTAAAGTCGTATAACACCGTTTAAGACAAATTCTCGGGTATTTTTTTCGGTATCATCAATGGTTCGTCATATCTTCGCGCATAGAATTTTATTTTAAAGAATAGCATCGTTATAATAATGTCCTGTAATAATATCCGATACAGTACGGAAAATTGTTGTAGCAGAAAGACATGTAACCAACTCATGAAAATTTAATCTGCTTCGCAGTTACCATATAACTATATTATGCATATTACGTTATAATTTATGCACATTAATGCTAATGATACATTTTACATTTTTATCCATATCTTGAAACAGGGACAACTAATATCAATACACAAAGCAGATAACGATTCATAAGCTTGCTCGTTAATCCTGCTTTTATGTTAATACAAATATCAGTGCATTTCTCGAATGACTCTCTAACATTGCCATTCTATGTAGATCATCGTCATTCGCACATAAATATCCGATGATAATATATTAAAGGAAAAAAGTGGAGCAACTCATTGTTCTTCCGCGGCATGTGCAAGCTCGTGCCGTTCGGAATTCGAGAAAGGAGAACGAATTCTACGTCCGACCGACTAGTTATTTATTATCGCAGCTGGTCCCTTTTATTCCCGCGTTCAACGAGAGACTTCGTGAATAAGCGACGGCGTTTTCACGCGTGTCTAAGCGCCACCGTGCACGAATTTACCATCAGGACAGAAGCCTGCCAACGCCGGTGAAATGACCGCAAAACGTGGACAGCCATGCTGTTGTTGCACCGAAAGAGTTTGCGTGCGTTCCGATCTTCGACGCTCGTAAATGTGAGCGATGCGACGCGAGCGTTTTTGAAAGCGCAGTGTACGTCCTGTCCGTTCGCGGAGTAATTTTTTTGCGTCGCAAATTTTAATACAAATTATTAAAACTTGCTGTCCTACGTTGGGCGTACGCTCTTGTGTACATCAGATTTGCGTGCGATCGCCCCGAGCCGAGCCTTCGGACGCATCATCGTCGAAAAAAAAGGTGCGACGGCGGCGAGTTCTGTTCACCGTGAGAAAACGTGCACGTGCGCGACTCAGACGGCCAAGACTTTTCGCGTTTAAGTTCGAAGGAGCAATCACTTATTCATAGCGTGAACACGCGAGCGAGTTGTTGCTACCACCGACGCGACGATAGCCGGCCGACATCGATTTGTTCTCGAGAAAATGTAGGAGAGAGGAGAGAAAGAGAAAGAAAGAAAGAGAGAGAGAGAGAGAGAGAGAGAGAAAGGATATCTACATATGAAAAGTATATTCAATTAAATTTTAATATCAATTATCGCGCGAATTTTTATAATATATTTACCATACATACATATCAAATCTGTTACTTATTTTTTTATATTAAATAAATTATTGTTTTTTAATTAAAAACACAATCTAACCAAGAGAAAATGCAATTGTCATAACGATGGTAGCAATAATGAGCGGGCGATCGGTATGACATACATTAACACCTCGGCAATTTCTCGTTTATGATTAGCGCTTTCGTGCTAACCACAATTTGCGGGCACGTATAGGTTTACTTTCCACGTGGCAGCAGGATTATTTTAAGGAAACTAATGCGCTGTGCAAAATGCCGATATTAGCGTCCTACGACGGCGAGCAAATTACGTAGACATTATGCAAAGTTAGCGTAATAGCAAGAAAAAGCATTGTTGTACATTCATATCTTCTGTCTCGTAAAATAGAACGCGTACGAAGTATTACAATCCACGCCGCGGAGATTAGATCGCAGTGACATAATTTCTTTTTAAGTCATTAAGTATAATATTCGACAATCTCTTACACGTTTGACAATTAAACACGAAATACATTATTCGATTCAATATTTAACACATCTTTAACACGAATACGAAACAACCTTTCGTAGACTCACGAACGAAGGTAGCTTTAACGCAACACCGTGGGTGTCCGATCGATACAACTACCCTCGCGTGCGCGCAAAACATCGTAAGAATTGCGGCATTTAATCATCCGCGCGAGAGGGCGTGTGGGAGGGAGAAAAGCGGAATATATTTTTCAATATTTTTAGCCGGTGAATCAATTCGCGTCGGCAATGAATCAAAAAACAAGCTCGCTCAGTGCTCGGTCGACGCGGCGCATTGTCGACATTTGTCATCCGTAATCTACGTCTATGATGACAATGAAAAAAAAAAAAAACCCCTCCGGCGAAACAAAGCGAATTCGAAAGGAGAGAGGGGCTCGCTCCTAGTTTTACACCGGTTCTCTCCTCTTTGTCTCGTCGTCACGCTATTTTCGAGCGTACGAGGCAAGCGAGACGAAACACACGCGAGCCGCTATTAATCTCGTGATGTCATGCCGAAGATACTAACTCCAATCCGACGCTGTCGACAAACGTATGATGAATTATTCGCCCTGGTCTTGTATAAGTACGGGTTTTGTAAAATCTTGTATGGCCACTGCTTTACACGCCGCGCCGGTCGGACAGCGAACGAGCAAAATTGTCGATATTAAATTTGCAATGTCTCGGAAACAAAAAGCAGCTCGTCGTGGCGAAATCTTTGTCGTGCGAATTGCCCACTTCGTTTTCAGCGATCAGGGACGGGCGAAAGGTGAATAAACTTCGATTCTTTTACCGCGAGACACGCGAGACGGTAAAGAGAGAAAGAGAGAACACTTTGCTAAGAGCAGAGGAAGCGAGTGAGGGAAAGGAATCACGCATTAACTCGTATAGATGCGTAAAGCTATTTCGCAGTTCGCTGTTTGCTCGTATGAGATTCGTCGAGTTCGCATTTATTATGCTGACTCATCGGCAGATTCTTTTGACCAGCATTTAACAGAAAGTCAACGTTGGTCTTTTGATGTGACTCTTTAAACGCCAGTACAATGATTCGATGAGAAACGCGCAGCCTGGCGCACAAATATAGACGAAAAGTAATAGACGAGTCACACAATTAGGACTTTTCTGGCACGGTCATCGTTCTTTCTGTCATCATTATCCGTCTTACACCTCGTTCAGCTTGTTATTGTGACTCACCCTCCCCGCTCCTGACCTGAGTGAAAAAAGAACGAGACGAACGAGAGAACGGAAGGGCCGGGTCCCTCCCGTCGGTGAATCTCCTCGCAGCATCGATCCTTGCGGTCCCCTGAAAGGAGACGGCCATGAACCTCACAAAGAGACACATAGCCGTCTCCTCCGGTGCATCATTCTGCCGTCTCTCCTCCGACTCGTAATACTCTCTTACTTTTTACAGCTCTGTCTCTTTTTCTCGCCCTATCTGCCCTCACGATAGCGATCAACGATTTAGCGACGGGCTACCGATGTAACCACCGCTTCTCGCGGTTTTCAAGACGTGGTATGAAGCGCATGACCGAGTTTTTCCGATACATCACGGTGAAAGAGTGTTTACTCTCGCGTTCGCGCAAATGCATGCGAAAAACAACCGTGTCGAATTGCTCGCGACGTGATATCCAAAAGACGTGTCATATCCATAAATTTCACGGATAAAACCAAAAACAATGGCAGTTATCGCAACACTGAGTAAATATTCGATGTACTAAAAAAAAATTTATATTTGTGCAGCGTCGTGCAGCATGCGCATAATGTTACTTTCAAACGGCTTGACCGTCGGCCATTTATCCCCCATCGAAGAACGTTTTTCTCGGTAGGTCCCGGTAAAAAGAAAAGAAAAGGAACGAGAGAGAGAGAAAGAGACGAGAAGAAGAGCTGAGGGATAGCGTAGCTTGCGTAAGAAGGAGACAGTTCTCTCGAGGATCGGTCCGATGCTGCGAGCCAGGTGCATTGACTTCGTTCCACGGCAAACCGGATGTCGGAGAGTTGACTACCTGCCCTATCTCGCTGCGCTTTTCTCCGGATTCGGCTTACGGGGCCGCGCACGGTGTGCTTTGTGGCCTGCTTTGCGACACAAGCAGTCCTGTTTAATGTTTACTACTCTTGTGATCGAAGTATACAAAACAACATTCGGCCGACGTTCGAGTATTTCGCAAGAGGTGTCTTATGTGTACATATAAATCTTATATTTCTCTTTCAGACTTGATATAGAGTGACACGTCATTCCGATTTGAACAGTGATATGCTAACATTTTAATTCACAATGAAACTTTTCGGGAATATTTCTAAATTTGTCCTTTTAAAAAATGAGAAAACTATGTAAGATGTTCGATCGAGAACGAAGTGTCGGATTCATAACAAGTATAAGCGGAACTTCAATTCTCATCGGCATAATTTTTTCCCCGCTCGATCGTGAAGTTGCTCCAATCGCGGTAAACGTGTTTGCAAGAAAAATATGCGAGACTCTTCGGCGTATTGAACGCGACGATACTGGCGACGGTCCCTCGTGTGCAGTATAAAGATACTTATCGTACGGAGACGGTCGTAAATACTAACGCCGAAAGTCGTGAGCCTAACGAATAATAGACCCGTCTTGCCCCGACTCGTTCTCTTTGTTATACCATACCCGGATCACGAAAGTTCAATGACCGACCCTGAACCAGAGTCATCGGCAAAACGGGTAGGAACGATTCGTTATTGTCTTATTCTCTGTTTAACCCTGGCTGCACCTCGGTTAAACGGAGAATACGCCACAGATGACGCGTGCGACGCAAATGAGAGGGAACTGCGTTTCCTTGCCTTACACTCCGCAACGTGTATCTCGTTTTTTGTACTAAATCTAACATAAATTAGAATATATTTTATAGTATTAGATTTGGAATTTTCCAATGTACGCTTGCATGCACGCAAAAATCTTGTTGTTATTCTACGCTTGACTCTTTTTATTATCATCAACTTAAAATAACTGTTATCTTTTAATAATCCAGTTTCATACGTAAAAGTATCGGTGTTTGATCCGTAATCATCTCGCGAGATGTTGAATATTGTCGCTGCGACTATAATTGCCATTAAAAGGAATTTTTTTTTTCACGAACGTGAAATAACGACACGTGCATGCGAGAAAGCGATCATTATTCTCCGATCCCACGCGATTTGCATCGATCAGTGTCTGCCCTTCGAGTAAACCAGAACGAAACGGACAGGCGGACTCGATCTGATGTTGAACGTTCGCTTCGTTTCTTCGCCTTGTAAAAATGCACGCGACGAGGCCGAATAAGCATCGTGAAAGCGATGGTATCGCCGTTGCATTCGGGGTTATTATGCACACAAGACGGAAACGGTTAGCACGCGCGCAATTATGTGATGTGGCTTTAACATTTCAACGAGGAGCGCCGTTTCTTTTTTTATCGCGAGAGAGATTACGCCATTAATTCGAAATTGTTACGGACGCAATTAACGTCAATACAGAAAATAACCGAGAGGATATACGGGCGGATATCTTCGCTCTTGCAAAGGGAAGAGGAAGGAAGAGCGAGGCGAAATGGGCGCGTTTCGTCCTAACGACTCTCCCGAACTACGCGCGGCCGTAATGAACACAAAGAGCGGGGGTCGATTGATAGTGTTGATGCACGTCACCTTTTCACCGACGGCTACATCGTCATGCGACCCCGATAATTAAATGCGCGAGCGATACTGCACCAAACGCCGAGGAGCGCGCGCTTGCCACACTGTGTGTGCGGACCCTCTGGTCTGTCGTCCGTCCTTTCAAGGCGGCAGGGACTATTTGTTCACGGCGGGACATAATACGCGCTGTGTGGACCGTGTGCGAACGGTTTTCGTCGTTGAGGTGAGAATTCGAAGACGAAGTTTGCCGGCAAATCGAATTTGCAGCCGTTGTTAACGCCCGCGTTTTCCGTGATACGTGATAGCTCGAGAACCGTGGTGAGAGAGAGAGAGCGACTTATCCTATTTCATGTGTAAATCCTTTGTGCAATTTTATCAAGAATACTGAAACCCAAATAATTTTTTTTTAATTATAAATAATTCTTCGTTTAATTTCACATATATTTTTTACGTTAATAGAATATTAATTCGAAACTCAATAGTCATGTCAGGAATTAAAAAGGCATCCGATTAAAATTTTTGTTAAGAAAAGATCTTTAAGATTGTTGAAACTCCAGAAATGAGGTTTACCGGGTTTTCCATGTTTATATTTAAACGGAACGCCACAATTTCCGCGGTTCTTCTCTTGCATTCACGTTATGTATTCAAGTGTGCAATTTTTGCAAATTTGTCGGCAAAATGATAATTACAAGAAAAAGTTCCTTGAAAGAAGTTTCCATGCAAATGCGTTATCTGCTGTATTCGCGATTCGAATCGCATGCATTTCAACGAAGGACGACGGAAGTACTCCCGATTCTTTCTGCAGGCCGTTCTATCCGACTTTCCCGACTTTCGGACGACACAAGGAAATTGCGCGCTACGACAGAGCTCGTAACAATAGCTATTAAGTAGTTTGTTTGCATTGAGGAACTCACGGCGAAGCGCTTCGAGCGCTTCATTCTCATCCGACCTGACGAGTCCTTAAGGACTTTCGAGACGATCTTCATGATGCAGGGAATAGCTTTGTTCATTTGCGCTACATTTCCACGTAAAGCTATTCTCGTTTCTCGCTCGAGGTGGTTACTCCAGCTAAAGTCCCGCAGCTTCACGGGGTGTTGGCCGCAACAAATGCAAAAGAATTGAGGATCGCTAAATCGTTAAACGCGAGGTAGTAATTTTAGGAAACGCGTCTAGTTAAGGAATTTACGAGGAGCCTAGTGCTACGTGCTTCTAGCACGATTAATTCGCGCACATGAATCTAGGATAAAGCTGCGTCTCGCGATACTCTCCGGATTACAAACGTGATACCGATATCCTCCGATATCCTCCGTAAATCGTTCGATTGCTATGCGTCTACACGGACGAATGATCGATTGACCCATTAGCGCAGCTATCTGCAACGCTCTCGCTGCCGCACGTATAACAAGGAATAATTTATTTCAATTTCCTACACGTCAATATCGATATGCGCACGCCGAACGCATTCGTGATGTGCCGACGAAGCCGCTGACTCGGGAAAAAGGAAAAATCGATACGCCCTGCCGGGGTGGAGGGAGGGACGGTAGAATTACGATAATAACAAAAACGTAATTTTCAGGAAATTGAACGTCCGACACGCGCGACGCCGCGTTAAAATTTATTAATATGCCGTTGCCGTTTTACCTGTCGTAATTAGCATTCGTACAAAAAAGACACGAAGTACTATTGCATTAGTATTATTCTGGAGTAAAGAAATTTAATGAAACACACTTTAACGATGCAACAAGCTGTCTTGCGGAAACTTTGTAAAATTCTATATCAAGGCACGGAATCTGGTGGTTGATGATTGACAGATTGTCACGAAATTTCTTGTCTCACGAAAGTACCTTGCTTTATATCTTATCCCGTGTCAAACCGTAAGTTTGCTAGAAAAAAAACGATATGAGTCCGATCTTTCATGATTATCTTCTCACTTTCGCGCATGTCGTATAAGAAAACATTTATCAGAAGGGAACATGCAATACGGACGAGAATGAGCGCATCTGTTGCCGGAACAGTAATTGCGGCCGCGAGCTGAATAGATACGACGGCGGAGGCACGTGTACGGCGAGCTGCACGTGAACCTGCACGCTCTCTCATCCCCGTATTGTACAATGTATGCAAGAGGCTCAGAGTGGCATCGCGCACCTAGGCCAGAGGTGCACAACATACGATATAAAAAGCTCAGAACGTTTTCCGAGCCGTCGGAATTATAATGTCGTAATAAGTTACCGAGTTTTATTTTGCTATAGAATTCGGAACAAAACCGATTCATATTGCCATTCTCGCTTTCCTTAATTTATTTCCTTTCGCTGATAATATACCGCTGCGTGATAATTTAACTCCACGAGATTAATTACACGAGAGCTTTAGTTACTGCCAATTACATTAACCATCATATATTTACTCTTCCCTTTCATTGTCGATCAATCAATTTATGCTGTGTTGCATGTACACGACGTGCACAATACGTGTACGTATAACAATGTAAAATCAACCGATATAATATAGTCGAACGAACGTATTACCTCATCCGCGTCCGTTCCTTTGTAGACTCATATCCGCTAAAAGCTCAAGGGGCCACCGTCGCGGACTTACGTGAGTTAATATCCGAGTTATGCACCCCTGGTCCTAGGCGAAACGGTACGGAGAAAGAGACCCCTCGCGTCCTCGAACGATGAGCCGCGCGCAGTAATTACGTAGGGGAGAAGCGCGCTCCATTGTTCTACGTTAGTTCTGTACAGCAGGTAATGGGCACTTATACGCCGGTATAGCTTCCGCGACGCGCGAAGGCTTTACGTCGTCGCGGGAATTCACCGAGCGGGGTATTACACTGGTCGATATTATTGCGCGCGGCAATCCTGCCGCCCCGCTGCCGCCGGCATTTCAGCAGTAATATATTTCTCTTCTGTATATATCTTCCGCGAGATACGCGGCAAACATCGATTATACCCTCTGTACGTGTCTGAAGAAGCGGGGGGGATAAGATACGGTAATTCGGTGATATTTCAAACTAACTTTTCCTTAACCCCTCCGCAGAATCGAATATAACGATCGGGCGCGAGGAGGATGGTACCGCAGCCTCGGAACAGCAGCTATTTAATTAGACGAAGCCTCCCTTCGTCTCAATTCATCGCGTAATGGAGACGGAGCGCAGACGCCGTTCTCGAATCAGGAGCCGCGAGCGTTCTCTCTCGCGCGGATCTTACGGATAAAATTTTAACATCGGTGAAATAACCGTGAGACAATCGTCTGGCAAAACCGGTAACGTGCGTCTAGCTCTCTCTCTCTCAGTCTCATCGACTCGCAAAATCTCGTTATGCGAATTGCTCGATGACTCGGGCGCGTTAATGCTCGCGCACGAACAACGTGCGTTGATTCGCGACGGAGGCTCATCGATCAACGTCAGAGGCCGAGTCCTTCGTGCGGGATACACACGCGCGTGATTTATATATTATATACGCGCGCGTAGCCGCGCGTATACAATCGCTCTCAGCGCTAAAAACCGCTTGATAAGCGCCGGCAATTCAATCCGCGGGATCAATCTCGGAGCTTCGCCTAACGTCAATACACCGTACGGATGCTGAGAGCTGTATATAGTGGCCGCACTCGTAATCTATATATTCACAGTGCAATAGCAGCAGAATTGTAATCTGATATATAGTCGGGGAAGTTAGGTATACGTTCGTGATGCACGAGTAATTTGGTGACTATGCTTCAATCATCGACCACCAGAATTTCGTGTACCAACAGTTTCGCCAAGTTGTAAGACAACATACTCTATATACGACGTTTGTACAGCCCAGTTTGTTAGCAGGAGCCTGTTATAACACAGTAACAGCATATGCACTTCGTTTTACATTGTTTTGCGTCTTTTGCAATTTACGAATTGTTTCTTCTTCCGCTCTTCAATATTATCTATATATAAATTACGATTGAATTGCTTGCGATGCAGAACCGCGAACACGTGAAGGTTCCAAAAAATATAATAAAAATCCAGCTATATACGTGCAAATTTGTGATTTTCGGCGTAGGACGCGACACATCGTGAAATTCAGCGTGAAAATGTCATCCGTATAAAACGTATCGACACGGTTCAAGCGCGAAATATTGTCGGCGAGGAAAGAGGAGCGATAGAACGTTGTTGAACAGGGACGAGGGGTGAGAGAGTGTAACGCCCGCATGCGAGAAAGCCGCCCTACATGAAGGCGGAACTTACGTGCGCGTATGTACCTAGGCGCGTACAGATATATGTGAGCGCGTAATGCATATACGTGTCTCGCAGCTGGAAATGCACTTCCAGCGATTCTCTCCCAGCCCCGGGAATTTATACGCCCTACGGAATCCCGCAGGAAAGTACGCGAATTATCCATGCGCACCGGCGGGCGCGGCGGTGTCGTCTCGTTCCACGCCGATCTTACTTAATTCGCCAAGTCCGTAATTGCTGATGAGGCGAGATTAAGGAAACCAGCGAGTATCTCTTGCTCGCGAGACCTTCATCCTTGACACGATAGCGAAAAGATACACACGCAGCGCATATGCACCGTGCACGCACGAGTCACGGATATCCGCGCGCGAGCACAGACTGACGGTGGAAAGATCGACATCGGATACACATCACGCAAAATGACTTGAATGAAATGCACCTTACAATTCGCGGCGTTCATTAGAAAAGAGAATAATTATTTCAGTCAGATCATAGAACAACGAACGTAAGTCACACGTATACGTACATGTTAGCCTGTAAATATATGCCGTGTAAACGTCATTAACTTTTTAAAGCGTTCGCGAACAATTTCTTTTATCTGCGCAAGCAAACGTATTTCCATCTCCTTAAAAGTGATCTCCACTCTTTAAAGGCAAAGAACAGAAAGTTTCTTGAAAGTTCTCAATATCGCGCGCCTTCTGTCTTTATTAAACTTCCCAGAAACCCTGTTTAATTCTTAATGAAGCTACGATCATGATTTTCCACTGAGAATACGGACAAGAGGAACAGCAGCCGTTGTACGGCAAGTTTTAATCGTCAAAATTAACGTATATATCTTGCAAAATATGCCCCGGGCAAAATATGAACATTCATAAAAGAAGTTTCATCATACAAAAAAAAAGGAATAAATAAACGCGAAAGCAGGTCTCTGAAAAGGTCGCTCGCGCTTTCCGCACAGTTCGACAATTTCAGAGAGCTTTGGGGAAATGTAGGAAAGAGCAGCGGAGATTTGCATTTATCCTCGAAGGGAACGAACATCGAGCGCGCGGTACGCTCGTGTGAGAAAGTTAAAATTGCATTAATGCATTCAATCCACACACAAACTGGGAAAACCGTTTGCAAACTGTGCAAGGTAATTTGCATGATTGTATATACGCGGGTATAATCCCATTTCCTGTTCTGAAAAACTAACGTGTACGGTATTGCTGAAAAAAAAAAGAAAGAAACCCGTTAGATCTAAAATATTTCGTATTCGTCGCACGTTTCTGGTTCGCGGTAAAAGTATTTTTGATGATGTACTTATATATTGCATAGAATTTAAATTTAAAAATGGTCTCGCGAACACGTACAAAAATACTTGAAGCGACATAACGTTCCGCTGATCGAAAGTTAATCGCTTTCGTCATTACAAATGCACAGTTGACAGTTAATTCGTTTCGATTTATCGATTTCGACCTAGAGCTTCTCCTTGAACAATCAAAATGATATGTAAGAACTAAGTTCTTTGTTCATCAATTTATTTTCTAGACGTTTCGTGCTCCTCCTCAATAAAACTCACCTTTAAGACAAATTATTTATTTGCGCGGATTGCTTAATTGCGAAATTGAGATTACTTTCTATCGTGGCACGTGACAATCTTCGTCACGCAGTCCGTCTTTTCGCGGAAAGACAATGTAAGAGCGTGGAAAGTCGTAATGATACTTATGACAATTCCGGAAGTTACGGCAGTAGCGAAATATCGTATACGCATGTGTTTTCTCTTTATCAGGCCGCAACGATGACGCACGAGCGTATAGCGCAACAAATCTCCGTTGAAATAATCACTCATACCGTGCAGCAAATTCTTGTCTATTCATCGCGGTCGGCTTCTACCTTTACTGTGTAACGCCGCGCACTCGCAACCGCAAGTTTTACCCGCGTGTTAACCCCTTCCGTCGGCAGACTTTAATACGGACAATATTCCAAGTCCCGTTAGTTTCCATTTGTACTTTAATACTATGTTATCTCTCAAAATGAGAAAGGAGCCGGAAGCTTCCTGAGAGCCAAAGAAAGGACGGAGATACAACACTCTTGCTGTTCTACCATCAAGATTCAGTTAGATCGATCACGGAGAGAGCGGGCTATTGTAAATTCAACCTAAAGCTCCCACCGTGGATTAATCTAATTGAAATTCAAACGACGGCATTACAAGCGTGACCGATATCTCGAGCTGCCGGGGATACATGAAGATAAATATAAGATAGTAATATGAGGATCTTCGTTAATCGTGCACCGGTTGTTGCCGTTGCAATGATAATAACAGGTCGGCAACAAAATCATCTTCATATAGAGAGGAGCGCAATTATTATCCCGTAGTAATAATTTCTTTATATGCGTGTAACCATTAGAGCAAATAAGTTGTTTTTATTTTATAAAGTATCTAATTTTTTTGGAATAATATCAGATAATAAAACGAAATTATGTAACTATACGTGTAAATACACTTTTCATACGGCCTGTTCTTTTTTTGTACATAATGTGATTTGTATATTCAATTATTCACACATATTAAATGCGTTTATAATCAGAAATGATAAATCACCCGGAAAAGTACGTATACGCTCGCTTTCTATCGCGATGCGTACAACCGCGCGTTGCAATGAGAAAGTGGATTCGAATACTTTCACTACAACGTGTCGATCTTATTGCATTGATTCATTCGTAAACTTGATACGCGATACGAAAGCGGCTGTAATGAGACAGATTCGCAAAGTTACCGAGACCAAGGGGGACCAGAGAGTTTATCCACATAGATATAACGTCAAAATCCGCCCGATACCTAAATCCGGTTCCGAGCTTATCCGCGAGGACGCACTCGCACATCCATCAGGATTATATCTCCGTCAATGCGGATCGTGCAACGAATAATCTCGAAGCAGAATCGAGTCACTGCGTGCTCGAACGAGAGCGAGCAATAGCTTTCGTTTACTCTCTCTCTCTCTCGCGCACTCTTTCTCGTTTCGGTTTTGGTCTTATTCTCGGCCTTGATCGTTCCAGCATTGAGCGAGGACCAAGGAGAAAAAGAAAACAGAAGTCAATCGTGGCTATGAGAAAAGAAGACAAAATCTCGCTTCCTTTATTCCGTACAGAAGTACATGGGGTGTCCTAGATCCGTCGCGTGTGTACGTATATGTGAAGATATCGGCAGTATAAAAAAAAAAGTATTATAAGTGTATTTTTAGGCACTCATCGCTTGCCTTAAAAAGTGGAAAAAGTACACGGAAAAAAATGATGTTGTATCAACAGCATCAGTGTTATTGAGATAAAATTTATTGATGCAACATCAATATTAATGAACAACAAACATCAGATAATTGTTTTAATAATTTAAATATTTGGTCCAATAATATCCAATTGAATTAACTATATATGCTTGTAGCAGCTCGTGACGTCGACGTTTAATTGAAGCAACTTCATTTTTTTTCCGTGTATATTTCGATAATTTTAATTAATAAAAATTGTTTCAGAACTGCATAGTCTCATTTTGAGCTTTGTTTCGAAAATACAGTAACTTCTCGCAACAATCTGTTCTATCAGCTTCTATCACGTGTATCGAATGTTCTTAGTTTAGAATTTCTTTTGAATTTTCTCGGTCTCGGACTATTCTGTACGCTTAATCTTCAAACCGCGCGAATAATATGTTCGCCTGTGTATTTCTTGGTGACATTCAAATTAAAAACGTATTGAAAAAGAAGATATAAACATGCTTTTGTTGACCGTCTAAGTGCCAATGTTTGAAAACATCGCTTTCAATATAAATTTAACGTATCTCCATTTGAAGTTTTTGTTGCATTTCTGTTATGTTTGCGTTAAAAGAAATCATATTTTTCTTTAAAGTAATTAAAATAATTATATTACAATTTTACTAGGTATATCGACACCAAATATAGATTTCCAATAATTGAAATTATTACAAGATTAACTAGGCATAAGTGGGAGCATGAACTAAATTAGAAACAAACTAATTTCAAATCTCAGATAGCAATTTAGCGATTAAACGATCAACATACTACCTGCCATACTAACATAAG